>NC_057808.1:187022799-187178178 GCF_018294505.1 Triticum aestivum
GGCGGTGCGCTGCGGGGCTAGGGCGGCTTATAAAGGGGGGGCTTGGGAGGAGTCCGGGCCGGATACGACCCGTAGGTCGGTTCCCTTTTTTTTAAATAAATCCGCTCAGAAATACGAATAAAAGAAATACTAAATGGACTCCAAAAATCCCGAAATAAATTTTTCCCGTCCTCTAAAATTAGGCCAGACAAGGTGAACATTTATTTACGCCTAAAATGCAATTTTGAAAAACGCATATTTTTCTTAATTCAAATAAAATAGCGACAAAACTCCGAATAATAATCTTATTTGATTTTAATATTTAATCTCCTATATTTCTTTATTTTGAGGAAGTCATTTTATCCTCTCTCGTTTATTTTTTTATAAAAGAAATATTCGAAGAGAAAAATAATTAAAATCAAACGATCCTCTTTTCAAAATTTGAGAAAAACTCAAATATGAAAATAATGAATTCCCCAACTCTCTCCGCGGGTCCTTGAGTTGCGTAGAATTTCTAGGATCAAACAAAACTGCAATAAAATATGATATGCAATGATGATCTAATGTATAACATTCCAAATTGAAAATTTGGGATGTTACAAGTAGTGAATATAGTGTGGCACTCAACACAATAGAAAGAGCAATTGTTCATCATGTGTGAGGCAATCAAGGCAAGCATGTAGCAATCAATGGGACATGGCATATGTGAAGTAATGACATTGTTGCAACCAAACGCATGATAGGAGCAAGTAATCCAAGAATTGGATGCAACACACAAGGCATATATATCATGATGCATGGAAATGTGTACATGGCAAATCGAAGCAAGATTTCTAACATGTGCGCAATCAAGTGGTCCAAGATGGCCAATAAGTCTCATGGTGCAAGAAACACAAGTAGTATGATCCACAATATCCATGCTCACGAAAGATGTCACCTTGAAGGCGTGTCCTTGTGCATTCTTCACAATGCCGAAGTGCAAGCAAATGTGGTGTAGAAGCGAGTCGTGGTAGAATGGATGAGGCTCGTTCTCAAGAGCTCGAATGGTCAACTCGCGTGAGGTGGAAGTCGACACAAAGTCCAAGTATCCTACACATGCACAAAAGAAAGAAAAGAATGTATGCGCATGGTAGATAAACACATCATCCATCATGATGGTTCTCTTCTTTTGCACATAACCATTAGGAGCACAAGTGTATGAATAATAAGATTCAACAATGGCTATATTCATGACACTAGGTATATGGTGCAAAGAGGTACGACAAGCATGCTTCACAAGGAATATGTCAAAAGCTCCAAATATATGCGAGAATGCTATGGGGGCAATCTCATTATCAAGACTAAAAGCATTGTTGCACTCAATACATGGCTGTAACACACGTACGTTACGGCATGCCACACGACAAAAACAAGGAGAATAAGGCTTACAGTCGCCTTATTTACTTCAATTTACAACAAAATTGGATTCCCCGGATCGGAGCATGTGCAGAATGCAACCTTTGTTCTTACCAGGCGGACTAATGTTTATACTCACCGTAATCTCTCGGATTTCTTTCCAAAGGAGTGCCAATGGGTTCAAAAACTTGTCTAAAAAGCAGCGACAAATAATGTTCTTTGACTTTTAGGGGCAAAAAGTCCTGCTTAGGGGCCGAATTTGAGGGCCCTTTGGGCCTCCTCCATACGCCAGAAGTATTTTCTAGATTCCCACGCTCTTCACGAGCATTTTGAGTACTTGTGGGTCCGAAACGGACTTCAAATGACAAATTTATGAGCGTTTTACTGAACACCGGTCCTTTATATGGCAGTCCTTTAAAGAACTTCATTTTCCCGTGACAAGTTCTGGCGTGCCGCCCCAAAATTTTGTGTCCACCATAGTGGAGATATTGTTTCCACATATATATTGACCGATGCCAGGAATGCCCTCCTTTTATTGGCTGTAACAAACGTACGTTACAGCATGCCACACGACAAAAACAAGGAGAATTAGATTCACCGTCGCCTTATTTTCTTGAATTTACAACCAAATGGGATTCCCCGGTGATAGAGGCAAAGGTGTCCCGTCTTTCGATGAGATGATGGATATCGCTTTGATGGAAGTCGACTTTGACGATCCGACTACGAACGTGCGAGGACGTCGCGCCTTAGCAATCGCTAAACCAACTCCGAGAGGTTATTGACCACGCCGGAGCACGATCAACCTGACCACGAGGGTCTGTTTCCTGCGAGCAAACGAAGAACAAGCAAGAAACTGAGATTGCAATCTGGATATTGCGAATATAAGATGAAAGCTTTATGGATCAAGGTGGGGTTCTGTGACGCCTTTGTCTGGTCGTTGAACACAAACGAAGTACGCGAAGTTGCAGCTATGGCGAACTTTTAATCTAAACAAAACCCAAAGTCTAAACGACGCCCTAAGGGCTGTATATATGGAGGAAGAGGGGGGAATTTCGTGGCCCTTGGGGAAGGGGTCCGAAACCAACCCTATCTCTTGTTTCCCCACACATACGGACTCTAAAAACAGCCTATACTCAAGTATTTCGAAATTACATGGGCCTGGCCCAATAATAAGGTGACGCAGCACCTAGAATAGCCTATGGACGAAAGTTATGAAGTAGCAGCTTGTATATTTCGTCCAAGGCTTCATGCACGCATTATGGTGGCTTCAACGTCCTGAAATCATCACTTGTAACTCCGTTCTTGTTCCCCATGCGCATGCCATCATCTCCATGCTTGTTCTTGCTCCAATGTTCATCCTTCTCAAAGCTAGGCCCTTCATTTGTAAGCAAAACAAATATATCCAATTTAGGCAGCATCATATTCTCATGAACATTATAATCATTAGCAAGAAACGAAAGTACCTGGTAATTTAATTGGCGTGCGCGAGCTCTAGTAATTGGTCCAGTATGTATAGCAGCAGGGGCTGTGGGTGTAACAATGGTATTGATTTCCTCATAACCCGGATCATAGAGCATGTGCAAAATCCAATGTTTGTCCTTACCAGCCGGACTAATGTTTATACTCACCATAATCTCTCAGATTTCCTTCCAAAGGAGCGCCAATGGTTTCAGAAACTTGTCTGAAAAGCAGCGGCAAATAATGTTCTTTAACTTTAAGGGGTAAAAAGTTGATGAGGACATCAATACCATTGTTACACCCACAACCCCTACTGTTACATATAATGGACCAATTACTAGAGCTCGCGCACGCCAATTAAATTAGCAGGTACTTTCGTTTCTTGGTAATGATTCTAATGTTCATGAGAATATGATGCGGCCTAAATTGGATACTTTTGTTTTGCTTACAAATGAAGGGCCTAGCTTGGAGAAAGATGAACATTGGAGCAAGAACAAGCATGGAGTTGATGGCATGCGCATGGGGAACAAGAACGGAGTTACAAGTGATGATTTTAGGACTTTGAAGCCACCATAAGGAGTGAATGAAGCCTTGGACGAAATATACAAGATGCCACTTCATAAATTTCGTCCAGAGGCTATTCTAGGTGCTGCGTCACCTTATTATTGGGCCAGGCCCATGTAATTTCGAAATACATAAGTATAGGCTGTTTTTAGAGTCCGTATGTGTGGGGAAACAAGAGATAGGGTTGGTTTCGGACCCCTTCCCCAAGGGCCACGAAATTCCCCCCCTCTTCCTCCATATATACAGCCCTTAGGGCACCGTTTAGACTTTGGCTTTTGTTTAGATTAAAAGTTCGCCATAGCCGCAACTTCGTGTACTTCGTTTGTGTTCAACGACCAGACAAAGGCGTCACAGAACCCCACCTTGATCAATAAAGCTTTCCTCTTATATTCGCAATATCTAGATTGCAATCTTAGTTTCTTGCTTGTTCTTCGTTTGCATGCAGGAAACAGACCTTCGTGGTCAGGTTGATCGTGCTCCGGCGTGGTCAATAACCTCTCGGAGTTGGTTTAGCGATTGCTAAGGCGCGACGTCCTCGCACGTTCGTAGTCGGATCGTCAAAGTCGACTTCCTCCAAAACGATAGCCACCATCTCATCGAAAGACGGGACCCCTTTGCCTCTATCAAGTGGTATCAGATTTCTAGGTTGCTCGGTGAGATTTTACAGTTTTTCGTAGTTTAGATCGAGTCCGTTCTTCATACCTATAGTCCACGAAAAAGCCAAAAAAAATATTTAGGGTTAGTTCATCCTATCCGAACCAATCTGAGCCATTGCATAATCTTTTCTGTGTTTACTTTGTTGAATTTGCGGTTCCATCGTCGTGTCAAGTTGCTGGTCTTAGCGTCTAGTCCTTTAGAGTTTCGAGTTCTGTTCACAGGTTGTCACGTCGCCGCTACCATATATCACGACCGCATCATCATCATCACTGCTGCCATATACCACCACCGCACCAACTTCATCGCCGCTGCCATATACCACCACCACATATTCACCACCAATCCGAGTCCATATACGCTACCAGATATCCGCCGCCATCACGCTAATCCGAGTACACCTGCAACATATATCCGCCACCAGTCTGAGTTCCACCAGATTCATCTACACCACCAGTCCGAGTTCCACCAGATTCATCTCCGCCACCAGTCCTAGTCCAAGTGATAGAGGCAAAGGTGTCCCGTCTTTCGATGAGATGATGGATATCGCTTTGGTGGAAGTCGACTTTGACGATCCGACTACGAACGTGCGAGGACGTCGCGCCTTAGCAATCGCTAAACCAACTCCGAGAGGTTATCGACCATGCCGGAGCACGATCAACCTGACCACGAGGGTCTGTTTCCTGCGAGCAAACGAAGAACAAGCAAGAAACTGAGATTGCAATCTGGATATTGCGAATATAAGATGAAAGCTTTATTGATCAAGGTGGAGTTCTGTGACGCCTTTGTCTCGTCGCTGAACACAAACGAAGTACGCGAAGTTGCAGCTATGGCGAACTTTTAATCTAAACAAAACCCAAAGTCTAAACGACGCCCTAAGGGCTGTATATATGGAGGAAGAGGGGGGGGATTTCGTGGCCCTTGAGGAAGGGGTCCGAAACCAACCCTATCTCTTGTTTTCCCACACATACGGACTCTAAAAACAGCCTATACTTACGTATTTCGAAATTACATGGGCCTGGCCCAATAATAAGGTGACGCAGCACCTAGAATAGCCTCTGGACGAAAGTTATGAAGTAGCATCTTGTATATTTCGTCCAAGGCTTCATGCACGCATTATGGTGGCTTCAACGTCCTGAAATCATCACTTGTAACTCCGTTCTTGTTCCCCATGCGCATGCCATCATCTCCATGCTTGTCCTTGCTCCAAAGTTCATCCTTCTCAAAGCTAGGCCCTTCATTTGTAAGCAAAACAAATGTATCCAATTTAGGCAGCATCATATTCTCATGAACTTTAGAATCATTACCAAGAAACGAAAGTACCTGGTAATTTAATTGGCGTGCGCGAGCTCTACTAATTGGTCCAGTATGTATAGCAGCAGGGGCTGTGGGTGTAACAATGGTATTGATGTCCTCATGACCAAGTCTAGTATTTTGTTACTCTGTTTTGGATTTCCAGATCACGCCATACTCCGAGTCGTGACAGAGAAGGACTCCCAAACTTCCGTGTTACCCGCAGTAGAAAAATAGTTCTAGTTTGAAAAAAAAGTAAGTCTGGAAAATTCTGGCTAGGCGGTTTTTAGACCATTTGTAGACTTTTTCAAAAAAAAATGTTGCGGAGCAAAAAAAAGGAAAAAAAAGTGCAAAAAAAAGTGAGAAAAATTCAGAGTGTGCTCCTCCCTTGTTTACGTGCAGCGCCGTGATTTTGTTAGTGTTCTAGGCTCGCGTCTCTAGCACGGTCTAGCCTAGGACCAGCACAGTACCGTCGTTGAGCTTTTATTCAACTTTGCATATATGAATTGATTATTGCTGACCCTTTTTGCTACCATATTATAAGCCTTCCCAGCTCCACATACATCTACGTCGTGCATTTGACTCTCCCTGGTAATCGCTCTATCCAAGCTTTGAGAGTTTTGACTACAACGGTTGCCGATCACCACCTGCTGCTGGGTAAGAACTGGTAAGAATTTGAGATTCGCTTGAAGGATTTGTGACACACCACCATCACCACCACTTCCTAATAGTCTGTAGGATCATATTCTTTTGTGTTTCTATTGCTGCTAACCATGGCAAGATTCCAAGCCGATGAGACTGATTGGGAGAACATGACGAACAAGGAGTTGCATGATAAATTTCAGCAAATGATGAGTGGCCAGGTGGGAGATGTGCTAAACAGATTTGAAGAGGCTATGGAGAGGATAGATGCCGTGGAGAAGTCGTTTGAGACAAAGCTGGATAACAAGTTTAATGAATTGCTCAAGCGTCTTCCCCAACCACCATCGGCTGCACCTGTCGCACCTCTACAACAACAACAACCACATCTCCAACGCCGCCTTCCAAATCAAGTGGGACGAGCAAAACGCGTTCCAATTGAGACTGGTCAAAATTCGGGTGCCGCTGCAAATACTGTTGATGCTTCTTTGGCTCCTGCTACTGCGGCGGCTGAGGAGGATGACGATTATGCGGTATGAGGATGAGGTTGATCAAAATCAGAACTGCGTGCAGCCACCAGCACCACCACCAGCAGGTCGACCTCAGGTATATATTCGCAACGGTAGGCCTGCACCACCTCCTCGGGTATGAGATCATGACCATGATCCTAAACTGAAATTGAATATTCCACCGTTTGAGGGTCGATACATTCCTGATGTATATCTTACTTGGGAGTTAGAAATTGACCAACGTTTTACATGTTTACAATATCCCGAGGAGAGACGGGTTGCTGCTGTTGTTTATGCTTTCACTAGTTTTGCATGTGTATGGTGGTCTGAACATTGTAGATTATATCCTATTCCAACTACTTGGGCTGCTATGAAAACTGCTGTGCGTACTCGTTGGGTTCCACCATACTATCAACGTGAATTGCTTCAAAAACTGCAGCGTTTACGACAAGGGAAAAATTCTGTAGAAGAATATTATCAGGAATTACAAACTGGCATGATTAGATGTGGTATTGTTGAGGAGAATGAAGCTATGCTTGCACGTTTTATGGGTGGATTAAATAGAGAGATTCAGACCATTCTAGAGTATAAGGATTATAATAATATCACTCGTTTATTCCATCTTGCTTGTAAAGCTGAACGTGAAGTGCAGGATCGACAAGCATTGGCGCGAACTAACTTTTCTGCAGGTCGACCTTCATCATGGACACCGCGTGCATCTTCTACTTCCACTACACCAGCACCTTCATCAGGTTCCACCTCCAGCCGTGATACAAGAAAGCAGGCACAACCACCACTCTCTGCCAAGAGCACACCTGCCGGGCCTGCGCAGAGCTCTTCTTCTTCCATGGCATCGACAGGGCACACAAGTGATATTGTTTGTCGTCGTTGTAAGGGAAGAGGACATTTTGCGAGAGAATGCAAATCTCAGCGTGTCATGATTGCTACTGAGGATGGTGGGTATGAGTCCGCTAGTGACTATGATGAGGAGACTTTGGCTCTTATTACACGTGAAGAACATGGTGGAGATGATTCTGAAAATGAGACGCAATACATGGCTCCTGAAGACGCTGACAGGTATGAATGTTTAGTTGCTCAACGTGTTTTGAGTGTGCAGGTCACACAAGCAGAGCAAAATCAGAGGCATAATTTGTTCCATACAAAGGGAGTTGTGAAGGAACGTTCTATTCACGTCATCATAGATGGAGGGAGTTGCAACAACTTGGCTAGCATGGAGATGGTGGAGAAGCTATCTCTCACCACAAGACCACATCCACATCCTTACTACATCCAATGGTTCAACAACAGCGGCAAGGTTAAGGTAACACGTACTGTTTGGGTGCATTTTAGTATCTCTACATATGCTGATTATGTTGATTGTGATGTGGTACCTATGCAAGCATGTTCCTTATTACTTGGTAGACCATGGCAATTTGATAAAAATTCTGTACACCATGGTAGAAACAATCGGTATACTCTTGTTCATAAGGATACAAATATTACTTTGCTTCCTATGACTCCGGATTCCATTTTGAAAGATGACATTCATAGAGCTAATAAAGCAAAACAGGAGAAAAATAAGAGTGACAATCAGATTGTGGCAAAAGAATTTGAGCAACAAATGAAGCCTAATAAACCATCTAGTGTTGCTTCTGAAATTAAATTGAAAAGTGCATGTTTACTGGCCACCAAATCTGATATTGATGAGCTAGTTTTTAGCAAATCTGTTTGCTATGCTTTTGTGTGCAAAGAGGCATTACTTTCATTCGAGGACGGGCCTTCCTCTTTGCCCCCTGCAGTCACTAACATTTTGCAGGAGTTCGCTGACGTCTTTCCACAAGACGTGGCACCGGGATTACCACCTATTCGAGGGATTGAGCATCAAATTGTGATGAGGACATGACTACCTTTGATACGACCAAAAATATTGCATATATGCATATTTGTCAGGTGATTTCTAGTGCAAACTATTCAATAATCTATTTATGTTATACAGAACAAAAATACTTCACACACTTTTGTGTTTTGTCTAATTGCAGGTGTATGAGACATTTGTGCAATCCACATATGAAGATAAGGGAGAAAGTGATGTTTACTTGCTGTTCAAAAAGTTCTCTCACGTCACTTTTGGCCCAAGAGAAGATAGAGTCCAAGTCTCTCACTTTCTGAATTCAGATTCGGACTGCACAGACATACCTGACTCAAAACGCCAACAACTTTTTCATACGGACTCCGAATTGGGTGATTCTTTTTTTGTTGGAAACTAGATTTCGTGCTCTTTCCAACACAATTGGATTCACCTTTAAATTCGTCCGGAGCATTGAGTTATGGTCGAAAGAATCTGACGTTGCACCAGAATCCGAGTCAAACTACAAGTCCAAAGGTGTTGCATCACCTCCACTTGGGCCCATGTGCCTTGTACGACCTAGGGTTGGTTTTAGGCTGCCTTGGGACGTCCTCCCACCTCCTTGGCCGCCACCCCTTGCTCCTATATAAGTAGATCCATCTAGTAGCTTTTTCCTTGGGATTTGTTTAGTTAAAAGTTAGCCATTGCAACTTCGTGTACTTCGTTTGTGTCCAACGACCAGACCAAGACCGCTTACGGATCCCCACCATTATCAATACTTCATATATATTCGCAATATTCAGATTGATTTATCATATTCTTGCTCGTTCTTCGATTGCTTGCAGGAATAGACCTTCGTGGTCAGGCTGATCGTGCTTCCGGCATCGTCAGTAACCTCAGGAGATTGGTTTAGCGATTGCTAAGGCGCAACGTCGTGCACGTTTGTAGTCGGATCGTCAAAGTCGACTCCACCAAATCGATAGTTATCATCTCATCGAAAGATCGGGACACCCTCGCCTCTATCAAGTGGTATCAGTTTTCAGGTTGCTCGGTGAGAATTTCCAGTTTCCCCTAGATTAGATTTATTTTCTTACCTATTGTCCAAGAAAAAGCCACAAAAAAGTTAGATCTATTCATCCTTTTGTCCAAGCCAGTCTGAGCCTTTGCAATTTTCTATTCATTGTTTGCATTATTGAATTATCGGTTGCATCGTCGTGTCGAGTTGCTGGTCTTAGGGTCTAGTTCGTTTAGAGTTTCGAGTTCTGTTCACATTAGTCACGTCGCCGCTGCATCGTTATCCCTTCTGCTGTCCACCACACCATCCATCAAATTCCACCATGTGCTACCCATAGTTCATTGTCACAATCATAGTTGAGGTCGTTCACATCTTCGCTTGATCCAATCTGCATCTTATCTAGTTTGTCTTGGAAAGAGGGAGAGAAAAAAAAGATAGAGAAAAAAAAAGAAAAAGAAGTCAGAAAAAAAAAGAGAAAGAAAAAAAGTGTGAGGAAAAAAAAGAGAGAAGAAAAAAAAACAAAATTCGGATCTATCTAGACTCAATCTCGTAGTTGAATTCGGATTGGAATCTGTTTTGTGCACTGTTTAGTAAAACAGGCATACCTTCCTCATACGAAGTCCGTTTTGACTCCGCGAGTACTCAAATGAAAGCTAGCGACGAGCCGCATCTAAATAGTTGCAGAGACTTGTTCAATATTTGACACCTCAAAATCGTCTTCTAAATAGGTCTTTTTGCCCTCCGAAGTTCGCGGACACAGCTTATTCCAGTTTTTCAAGCCAGTTTCAGAATTCTTTCACTCCTCATATCAACTCGGAATTGAGTGATTCTTTTTGCATTGGAAAGCTTGAGTTAGTAGCATTCTTTGAAAAAAATTATCAGAAAATTGGCACAAACTTTTCAAGAGGAAAGTTGGAGAGAGTTGTTGTATATCCTGCTTGGCAGTTGTTTTTCATCATTATCTTTACTGCCGTTGTGATCTTCACTTATATCTTGCTGTCCAGAGCTACTTAGTATCCTTGATTGATGCTAGTTGTGCTACGCCGTGACCTCATTAGTGTTCTAGGCTCGCGTCTCTAGTCCGGTCTAGCCTAGGACCAGCACAGTACCGTCGTTGAGCGTTTATTCAACATTGCATCTCTGAATTGATTATTGCTAATATTTTGCTACCATATATAGCCAACCCAGCTCCACATATTTCTACACCGTGTATACGTACGTTCCCCTGGAAATCGCTTTACTCAATCTTTGGAGTTATTTGACACCGCTGGTTGCCTGTCACCACCTGCTGCTTGGTAAGAACTTGTAAGATATTGATATTTGCTTTACTGTGAGCGCTTTACCACCACATCCTAGTAGTTCATAGGAACATTATTCTTGAATTTTGTTTCTTGTTTCTACTAATCATGACAGGACCTAGAGTCAATTCATGGGGTTTGTCGATCGTGGGAGATGTGCCATCACCTATGCAAATACCACAACCGTCACGAGAGGTGCACAAACATCCAAATGCACATGATCAGGTTAATGTTTCTATACCACCATTTAATGGCCGTTTTAGACCCGCTTTATATATTGAATGGGAGTTTGACCTAAATAATATATTTGCTTCCACTAATTTTGATGTGCGTAAAAAAGTTAAGGTTGCGGTTGGTTCTTTCACTGGTTATGCTGTAGTTTGGTGGAGTGAATATTGTCGGTTACACCCTAATGATATACCTACTACTTGGGATGATTTGAAACTTGCCATGCGACATACATTCGTTCCCGCTTATTATACTCGTGACATGATTACAAAGTTGCAACATTTAAAACAAGGTAGTGACACCGTAACGAAATATTATGATACTTTACAAACTACCTTGCTGCATTCCTCTTTAGAAGAAAGTGAAGAAGATTTTATGGATAGATTTTGGGGAGGATTAAATCGTGACATTCAGGAGATACTAATACATGAAGAGTGTTATCCTATGGACCATTTGTTTCATCTTGCTTGCAAAGCTGAACAGGAAATAAAACGACGTGTTGCGCACAAGGAGAACAAGCGCGAGATGCACATTCCAAGAGTTGATACGGTTGTCCCTTCAACTACTAAGCATACTATGACAACCTGATGAGGACATGACTACCTTGGATACGACCAAAAATATTGCATACATGCATATTTGTCAGGTGATTTCTAGTGCAAACTATTCAATAATCTATTTATGTTATCCAGAACAAAAATACTTCACACACTTTTGTGTTTTGTCTAATTGCAGGTGTATGGGACATTTGTACAATCCACATATGAAGATAAGGCAAAAGGAGAAGTTTAGGTTCTGTTCAAAAAGTCCTCTCACGTCACTTTTGGGCCAAGAGAAGATAGAGTCCAAGTCTCTCACGTTCTGGATTCAGATTCGGACTGCACAGACATACCTGACTCAAAACGCCAACAACTTTTTCATACGGACTCCGAATTGGGTGATTCTTTTTTTGTTGGAAACTAGATTTTGTGCTCTTTCCAACCCAATTGGATTCACCTTTAAATTCGTCCGGAGCATTGAGTTATGGTCGAAACAATCTGACGTTGCACCAGAATCCGAGTCAAACTACAAGTCCAAAGGTGTTGCATCACCTCCACTTGGGCCCATGAGCCTTGTACGACCTAGGGTTGGTTTTAGGCTGCCTTGGGACGTCCTCCCACCTCCTTGGCCGCCACCCCTTGCTCCTATATAAGTAGATCCATCTAGTAGCTTTTTCCTTGGAATTTGTTTAGTTAAAAGTTAGCCATTGCAACTTCGTGTACTTTGTTTGTGTCCAACGACCAGACCAAGACCGCTTACGGATTCCCACCACTATCAATACTTCATATATATTCGCAATATTCAGATTGCATTATCATATTCTTGCTCGTTCTTCGATTGCTTGCAGGAATAGACCTTCGTGGTCAGGCTGATCGTGCTTCCGGCATCGTCAGTAACCTCAGGAGATTGGTTTAGCGATTGCTAAGGCGCAACGTCGTGCACGTTTGTAGTCGGATCGTCAAAGTCGTCTCCACCAAATCGATAGTTATCATCTCATCGAAAGATCGGGACACCTTTGCCTCTATCAAGTGGTATCAGTTTTCAGGTTGCTCGGTGAGAATTTCCAGTTTCCCCTAGATTAGATTTATTTTCTTACCTATTGTCCAAGAAAAAGCCACAAAAAAGTTAGATCTATTCATCCTTTTGTCCAAGCCAGTCTGAGCCTTTGCAATTTTCTATTCATTGTTTGCATTATTGAATTATCGGTTGCATCGTCGTGTCGAGTTGCTGGTCTTAGGGTCTAGTTCGTTTAGAGTTTCGAGTTCTGTTCACATTAGTCACGTCGCCGCTGCATCGTTATCCCTTCTGCTGTCCACCACACCATCCATCAAATTCCACCATGTGCTACCCATAGTTCATTGTCACAATCATAGTTGAGGTCGTTCACATCTTCGCTTGATCCAATCTGCATCTTATCTAGTTTGTCTTGGAAAGAGGGAGAGAAAAAAAAGACAGAGAAAAAAAAGAGAAGAAAAAAAAAACAAAATTCGGATCTATCTAGACTCGATCTCGTAGTTGAATTCGGATTGGAATCTGTTTTGTGCACTGTTTAGTAAAACAGGCATAACTTCCTCATACGAAGTCCGTTTTGACTCCGCGAGTACTCAAATGAAAGCTAGCGACGAGCCGCATCTAAATAGTTGCAGAGACTAGTTCAATATTTGACACCTCAAAATCGTCTTCTAAATAGGTCTTTTTGCCCTCCGAAGTTCGCGGACACAGCTTATTCCAGTTTTTCAAGCCAGTTTCAGAATTCTTTCACTCCTCATATCAACTCGGAATTGAGTGATTCTTTTTGCATTGGAAAGCTTGAGTTAGTAGCATTCTTTTGAAAAAAATTATCAGAAAATTGGCACAAACTTTTCAAGAGGAAAGTTGGAGAGAGTTGTTGTATATCCTGCTTGGCAGTTGTTTTTCATCATTATCTTTACTGCCGTTGTGATCTTCACTTATATCTTGCTATCCAGAGCTACTTAGTATCCTTAATTGATGCTAGTTGTGCTACGCCGTGACCTCATTAGTGTTCTAGGCTCGCGTCTCTAGTCCGGTCTAGCCTAGGACCAGCACAGTACCGTCGTTGAGCGTTTATTCAACATTGCATCTCTGAATTGATTATTGCTAATATTTTGCTACCATATATAGCCAACCCAGCTCCACATATTTCTACACCGTGTATACGTACGTTCCCCTGGAAATCGCTTTACTCAATCTTTGGAGTTATTTGACACCGCTGGTTGCCTGTCACCACCTGCTGCTTGGTAAGAACTTGTAAGATATTGATATTTGCTTTACTGTGAGCGCTTTACCACCACATCCTAGTAGTTCATAGGAACATTATTCTTGAATTTTGTTTCTTGTTTCTACTAATCATGACAGGATCTAGAGTCAATTCATGGGGTTTGTCGATCGTGGGAGATGTGCCATCACCTATGCAAATACCACAACCGTCACGAGAGGTGCACAAACATCCAAATGCACATGATCAGGTTAATGTTTCTATACCACCATTTAATGGCCGTTTTAGACCCGCTTTATATATTGAATGGGAGTTTGACCTAAATAATATATTTGCTTCCAATAATTTTGATGTGCGTAAAAAAGTTAAGGTTGCGGTTGGTTCTTTCACTGGTTATGCTGTAGTTTGGTGGAGTGAATATTGTCGGTTACACCCTAATGATATACCTACTACTTGGGATGATTTGAAACTTGCCATGCGACATACATTCGTTCCCGCTTATTATACTCGTGACATGATTACAAAGTTGCAACATTTAAAGCAAGGTAGTGACACCGTAACGAAATATTATGATACTTTACAAACTACCTTGCTGCATTCCTCTTTAGAAGAAAGTGAAGAAGATTTTATGGATAGATTTTGGGGAGGATTAAATCATGACATTCAGGAGATACTAATTCATGAAGAGTGTTATCCTATGGACCATTTGTTTCATCTTGCTTGCAAAGCTGAACAGGAAATAAAACGACGTGTTGCCCACAAGGAGAACAAGCGCGAGATGCATATTCCAAGAGTTGATACGGTTGTCCGTTCAACTACTAGGCATACTATGACAACCACATCCATTGATGTGAAGACTACATCACCTCCACCATGTGACACATCATCACCGAGAGTGCCTACATCATCTGAGTTGATCATAAGAGGTAATGACAAATGTACTGATCTTCCACCTCCACATGAGTATGATGAATGTCTTGTCAATTTAAGTGCACCATGCGGTGAGCTACTCACTACTTTGATCACACCAGCTACTTTAGAGGACTACGTTGATGATTTGACTTTGCCATGTGATCAAACAATTTTGAGTGAACCCAATGAATTAACTGTTGATGCAAAAGAACCAATGTTTAATCATTTTGATATGACCTCTAATCTTGGTGATGATTCTGTGTCCAATGACTTATTGCATGTTTGCTTATTTAAGCATGTTGTAGCATGTAAATTTGATGCAAGTAAGGTTTATTCACCAATGTTGGGATGGTTTAATGATGAACATTGTCAACCTTTTGAAAAGAATAAGAGCTTCGCTTACATGTGCAAACTGAGTTGCAATATTTTCATGCCTTCTACTTCTTGTGATAATATTTTGGCTTTAGATTTTATCAACTATGAAGGTTACTCATGTATACATGTGCCATATGTGCAAAAACAAAGAAAAGTAAAAATGGATGACATATACATATACAACATGTACACCTTGTCTCTTTTGTTAGCCACATTTCAGATTAAGCAACGCCGAGGACGGCTTTGTTTTCAAGAAGGGGAGGATGATGAGGACATGACTACCTTTGATACGACCAAAAATATTGCATATATGCATATTTGTCAGGTGATTTCTAGTGCAAACTATTCAATAATCTATTTATGTTATACAGAACAAAAATACTTCACACACTTTTGTGTTTTGTCTAATTGCAGGTGTATGAGACATTTGTGCAATCCACATATGAAGATAAGGGAGAAAGAGATGTTTACTTGCTGTTCAAAAAGTTCTCTCACGTCACTTTTGGCCCAAGAGAAGATAGAGTCCAAGTCTCTCACTTTCTGAATTCAGATTCGGACTGCACAGACATACCTGACTCAAAACGCCAACAACTTTTTCATACGGACTCCGAATTGGGTGATTCTTTTTTTGTTGGAAACTAGATTTCGTGCTCTTTCCAACACAATTGGATTCACCTTTAAATTCGTCCGGAGCATTGAGTTATGGTCGAAAGAATCTGACGTTGCACCAGAATCCGAGTCAAACTACAAGTCCAAAGGTGTTGCATCACCTCCACTTGGGCCCATGTGCCTTGTACGACCTAGGGTTGGTTTTAGGCTGCCTTGGGACGTCCTCCCACCTCCTTGGCCGCCACCCCTTGCTCCTATATAAGTAGATCCATCTAGTAGCTTTTTCCTTGGGATTTGTTTAGTTAAAAGTTAGCCATTGCAACTTCGTGTACTTCGTTTGTGTCCAACGACCAGACCAAGACCGCTTACGGATCCCCACCATTATCAATACTTCATATATATTCGCAATATTCAGATTGCTTTATCATATTCTTGCTCGTTCTTCGATTGCTTGCAGGAATAGACCTTCGTGGTCAGGCTGATCGTGCTTCCGGCATCGTCAGTAACCTCAGGAGATTGGTTTAGCGATTGCTAAGGCGCAACGTCGTGCACGTTTGTAGTCGGATCGTCAAAGTCGACTCCACCAAATCGATAGTTATCATCTCATCGAAAGATCGGGACACCCTCGCCTCTATCAAATTGACTTAATTCCCGGTGCATCGCTACCCAACCGTGCACCATACCGTACCAATCCAGAGGAGACGAAGGAGATTATGCGTCAATTACAAGAGCTGCTCGACAAAGGTTATATTCGTGAATCCCTTAGTCCTTGTGTTGTTCCTATTATTCTAGTGCCGAAAAAGGATGGTACGTCACGTATGTGTGTTGATTGTAGAGGCATTAATAATATTACTATTCGTTATCGTCATCCTATTCCTAGGCTAGATGATATGCTTGATGAATTGAGTGGCTCTACAATATTCTCCAAAGTTGATTTGCGTAGTGGATACCATCAAATTCATATGAAATTGGGAGATGAATGGAAAACAGCATTTAAAACTAAGTTTGGTTTATATGAGTGGTTAGTCATGCCTTTTGGGTTAACTAATGCACCTAGTACTTTCATGAGACTAATGAACGAAGTTTTACGTGCTTTCATTGGACGATTTGTGGTAGTCTATTTTGATGATATACTGATTTATAGCAAATCTTTGGAAGAACATTTGGAATATTTACGTGCTGTTTTTATTGCTCTACGTGATGCACGTTTGTTTGGTAACCTTGGGAAGTGCACCTTTTGCACCGACCGAGTATCTTTTCTTGGCTATGTTGTTACTCCACACGGAATTGAAGTTGATAAAGCCAAGGTTGAAGCTATTGAGAGTTGGCCGCAGCCCAAAACGGTCACACAAGTGCGGAGTTTTCTTGGACTCGCTGGTTTCTATAGGCGTTTTGTGAGAGATTTTAGCACCATTGCACAGGAAGAAGCCTTCACGGTATTGAAAGATAAGTTGACACATGCTCCTTTACTCCAACTTCCTGATTTTTAATAAGACTTTGAGCTTGAATGTGATGCTAGTGGAATTGGATTAGGAGGTGTGTTATTACAAGATGGCAAACCTGTTGCATACTTTTCTGAAAAATTGAGTGGGCCTAGTCTGAACTATTCTACTTATGATAAAGAATTATATGCTCTTGTTCGGACTTTAGAAACATGGCAACATTATTTATGGGCCAAAGAATTTGTTATACATTCTGATCATGAATCTTTGAAACATATTAAAAGTCAAGCAAAACTGAATCGTAGACATGCTAAATGGGTTGAATTCATTGAGACTTTCCCTTATGTCATTAAACATAAGAAGGTAAAGAAAATGTTATTGCTGATGCTTTGTCTCGTCGTTATACTATGCTTTCACAACTTGACTTTAAAATATTTGGTTTGGAGACCATCAAAGATCAATATGTGCATGATGCTGAATTTAAAGATGTATTGCAGAATTGTAAAGAAGGTAGAACATGGAACAAGTTCGTTGTTAATGATGGATTTGTGTTTCGTGCAGGAGGCGCATGGAGGAGGACTAATGGGACACTTTGGCGTGAAGAAGACGGAGTGATGCGGAGAATCCTACGATCATCCCCATGGACCTTCCATCGTCTCATCAAGAGCCAAGAGGACCTATGACACGAGCACGAGCTAGAGCTCTCGAGAACGAGGTGACTTCCTTCCTTAGTGATATCACATATGATCCACTCGAGACATGGCTACTACCTAAGTCCGATATGCTATGCATGATTAGGTGTCAAGAGGAGCCTCCCGAGGATGCATGTGAAGACGGACAAGCCGCCGAGTCCATGGATGAAGAGAACCAACGGAAACGGGCAAGTTCACCTTCCACGCCCCGGACATCCGGCCATGACCCCGGACATCCGGCCCCTGGAGCATCCACAGCAGCAGCAGCCCAGACGCCCAAGCCTACAGGGCCCGGACATCCGGCGTCCAGCCCGGACATCCGGACCCAGCCCGGAAATCTGGCCAAAAGCCCGGACATCCGGCGCCACGCTACAGAACATCCAAAAGTTTTGCTTTCCAGCCCGGACATCTGGCCTTTCCTGAAGCCCCGGACATCCGGCCCCCAGCCCGGACATCCGGCCTCTCCCGAAGCCCCAGACATCCGGCCCGTCGCCCGGACATCCGGCCACCTCTGTCTGCGCACAGTAAGGGCCGAGGCCCGTGTACCCCTTCGACTCCCTAGACTGTATATACTCTTTCTCCTCCATCTTTCTAGGGTTAGCATTGGTTTAGCTCATATGTGAGATAGAGCATTGCTCATCCATACGGATCTCCTCCTCGAGAGAGACTGCGGCCCCTCTTCGGAGACGATCCACGTTGGATTCAAGACCCCCTCTTGGGTGGCCCCCTTCAAGACCTCCTTTCGGAGAAGAACCGGTTACCTATGTATCGTCCCTTGTTGGATTTGGATCGTGTATCTCTTTGTGTTTCGAGGATCTAGCACATGTGTGATTGTTCTTGTTGGTTTGAGTGATTCTCTCGTGTTTCCCCTCGTGTTTCCCCTCGTGTTCTTCGTGCTCTTAGTTGGGATCCGCTCCTTTCGTGAAAGATCGGCCATATAGGGTTCCACCCTACATCATCTTGGTATCAGCCACGTTGATCACGATTTCGGAGCCCCCTCTCTTTGTTTTCTTGCTTGATTTTGTTGTTTTTCGTCCTAACCCGAAAATTGCCCCACAAAAATAGCCCCAATTTTTTTTTGTGATTTGTTGGTGTGATCATGTTTTGTTGGATTTGATCCGCGGATTTCGTGTGTTGCAGGTAGATCTAGCTTTTCCCCATCTTTTCCCCAATTTCCATCCACAAAATCTTCCAAATTTTGCCCCGGATTTGACCTCTCCACGCGGTGTTCATCCACGGATCCCGAGCCCGGACATCCGGCCCGACCGGCCCGGACATCCGGCCATCAGCCCGGACATCCGGCCCCTGACAGCATCAACTCCATCCTCCACTCCGTTTACCGCCTAACTTTCGTCCAATTTTGTTCCGGAGCCCACATACACTTCCGCATACCACCACCATTTCCGCATAGCACCACCATAGCCTTTCCCGCTACCAACTCCGACAATTTTGACCCATTTTGTTTTGAGAATTTGAGTTGTGGTTTCCGTATCCTATTGTGTTTTGGCTATCTAGGTACGGTTCGGCAACAACATCACCACCGCTCATCTTCTCCAAGGACTACTACGAACGTCTACATTGGTATCACCTTCACCTTAAAATCATCTTGGTATAGCAATATCATCATACTCTCTTGCATTTGCATTGATAAACCCATGGCCTTACTTTTGCGTAGCTTACCCATCGAGACTAGCCTTTGAGTATTGCCGGCAACGTGACTTGTGAACATTAGTGTTCATACTTCACATAGCATACATACCATCATTGAGTTGCATATCTTGGTATCATCTCTTGTGTCACAAAAGTTGTCTTCGCATACACAATTGCTATCTTGGTTCGTGAAGCATTGCATGAGAAAAGAGCTCAAACAACAAAGAGCCAAACAAGCTTTTAAGCAAAAGGGATCGATAAGCAAAGAGTTTATAAGCAAGAACCATAGCATCATACAACATTCAGATTGTCATACTCGATCATCTTGGATCAAAGCATAGAAACATCATACATATAGCATACTTGGGATAGAAGTCGTTGCATTTTTGCTTAGTAGGTTGTGCACAAGTTCGTATCTGCCTATTGTGCAATCGTGCTAGCGTCTCTCTAGTGTTGTGCAACAAGAGCATCTTGGTGGATTCCACATTTTGGCTCACCCTTGGTTGCCCAACCCCACTTATCTATTTGCGTGTGTGTTTCCGTGTACCATATCTTGCTATTGGTCTACTTGTTGCATTTGCAAATTTGTGAATCTTTTCCAACATTATTGAGTCTCACTTACAATTGCATCAAATTTTGTGCCACCATCCTAACCAAGCTCCACCATAAGCTTTTACTTGTGTAGGTGTGAGAACCGACAAGAAACGGTACCAATTGTGCTATTCCGTTGATACACATTGGAGTGATCTTTGATCCATTTTCAACATCGGTCAAGGTACATTTGGTATTGGTTCTTCTCTTTCTCCCACTCACATATCTTTGTTTGGAATGATGGATAGGCCAAGTACTTGTACCAATCCACTCTTCTTGGAGCAAGACGACGACATGTCATCCTACGTCACCAAGACTCAACTATTTGGTGCACACCGAGCTTTGCATCAAGAACAACTTGCTTTGGGCGATCACATCGACAACCTCGCCACCGATCTACGACAATCTGAGCAACGTACAAGAGACTACTTCGACACATCCATGAGTTCCCTCAAAGAAGATATCCGAACCATGATGGTCCGCTCTTCTACAACTTCGTCCTCGTCAAGACGGAGCCGCTCAAGTCGACACTACGACGACACCATCTCCGGTTCAAGTACACCGACATCGAACACTCTTCGTCGTGGTGCGCGTCAAGACCGTCAAGCTAACCGCAATCCTCTACACGGCACTAACTCTCAAGAGCATCGACATCATCACAACCAAGCTGCTTTCGCACAAGCACAAGAACGGCAACGCCAACGACAACAAGAACAAGAGGAGCGAGCGCGACAACATCAAGATGCACAAGACGCCGAGGCGCAACGTCAAGAACGACTACTACGTGAAGCTCAAGCACTTGAGGCACAACGTGCTCTTCAAGACTCAAGTCGTGCCGTAGCCAATCGAGGCCGACAAGCTCGACTACATCAAGAAGCACTTCGCGACGAAGCTCAAGAAAGGATTTACGAAGCACGTGTGCATCGTCAAGCCCCTCGTCAAGATAGACAAGTTTCTCCTCAAGCGAGACAAGACCGTCAAGTCCATCGAGAGCAAGAAGACAATGGACCACCTCCTCGCCAAGAGCATCATGAGGAAGACAACCCTCCTCACCAAGAGCAAGATGAGGAAGACAACCCTCCTAGCCAAGAGCGACATGAGATTGACAATCCTCACCGACATGGGCGTCATCATCCCTGACCCCAACACAATGAAGAGCAACGATATGGCAAGCTAAAGTTCGCCATGCCCAAGTTTACCGGAAGCAATGACCCCGAAGAGTACATATCATGGGCATTGAAGGTTGACAAAATCTTCCGCTTGCACAACTACGAAGAAGAGAAGAAGATCGCAATGGCATCCCTCGAATTCCAAGACTACGTCCTCATTTGGTGGGAACAAGTCATTGAGCGCCGAGCGGCAAGAGGTGAACCACCCATCACCACTTGGGCACAAATGAAGGATGTCATGAGAGCACGATTCGTGCCAAACTACTACAATCGCGACCTCTTCAAGAAACTCCAACAACTCAAGCAAGGAACCAAGAGCGTTGAAGAGTACTACAAGGAAATGGAGATTGCCATGATACGAGCCAATGTAAAAGAAGATGATGAGCAAACTATGGCACGTTTCTTGAATGGACTCAATCACCCTATCAAGAAGATTGCCGACTTCCAACCATACTCGAACGTCATCGAGCTAGTGCATCAAGCTACCAAAGCGGAACGACAAGTACAAGTCGACTTCAAGTATGCCAAGTTCTCATCCAAGTCCTATGGCCTCTCCAACAATCAAGCTTCGACGACTCCCACCACGAGCAATGGCGACAAGTCAAGTTACAAGAAAGCTTCGACAAGCTCAAGTCGTCCTCCTACTACAAGCAACTTCAAGCCGAAAGCTTCATCATCATCTACTCCAACCGATGAGACCATCAAGACAAGTTCCATCAAATGTTTCACATGCGGAGGTCGAGGCCACAAGTCCTTTGAGTGCACAAACAAGTGCACCATGATACTCAACGACGACGGCACCTACGACTCCATGAGTGAAGGAGAAATGGAAGCTCTTGAGCAAGTGGCCATGCACCGACAAGTGAACAATGAAGAAGATGATCACATCTTTTGTGACGAAGACTCAAGTCCCGCTCTTGTTGTCTCCAAGGTCTTGACTCTTCAACATCGACAAGACGAAGATCAAAGATGCCATATCTTCCACACAAAGGCCGGCATCAATGGACGGTCCGTCAAGGTCATCATCGATGGAGGGAGTTGCCATAACTTGGCAAGTGAAGAACTATGCTCCAAACTCCAATTGGTCAAGATGAAGCACCCGCACCCCTACAAGGTTCAATGGTTAAGCGACACCGGCACCATACAAGTCGAGTAGAGAGTACAAGTCTCTTTCAAGATCGGTGCTTATGAAGACACTTTGGAGTGTGATGTCCTTCCGATGACCGTGTGCCACCTCCTTCTTGGACGGCCATGGCAATTTGACCGAGGTGTCATTCACAATGGGCGTACAAATCACTATAGCTTCAAGATGAAAGGGAAAGAGTTTGTGCTACGTCCTATGTCCCCAAGCCAAGTGCTCGCCGACAAGCAAAACACCCATCGTGGAGAGAATAGTGAGAGAGTGAACCACCAAAAAGAGAGTGAGCGCCACAAGCCCAAATTGAGTGCCTCCACGATGAGCGACAAGAAAAACTTAGTCCTATTTGCCACCAAACGTGAGATGAGAGAAGTGTCTGAGAACCCATCAAGTGTCCTACACTATGTCCTATTGTGCAAGGATGAGGCACCAAAAACTAACAACTCTCACGATCTACCTTTGGTGTTATCTTCTTTATTGCAGGAATTCCAAGATGTTTTCCCCGATGAGCTACCTCCGGGTCTACCTCCACTACGAGGCATTGAGCACCGAATTGATCTCATCCCCGGAGCGCCGCTTCCAAACAAAGCGCCCTACCGCGTCAACCCCGAAGAAACCAAAGAAATTCAAAGGCAAGTAAAGCATCTCATAGACCATGGACATGTGCATGAAAGTTTGAGTCCTTGTGCCGTACCGGTCATTCTTGTGCCAAAACGAGACGGTAGCTTTCGCATGTGTTCCGATTGTAGACCTATCAATGCTATCACCGTTCGTTATAGGTATCCCATTCCACGCCTTGATGATATGCTTGATGAACTTTGCGGTGCCACTATCTTTTCCAAAATTGATCTTAAAAGTGGTTACTATCAAATCCGCATACAAGAGGGTGATGAATGGAAAACCGCTTTCAAAACAAAGTTTGGTCTATATGAGTGGTTAGTCATGCCTATGGGTTTATCGGAAGCACCCGGTACTTTCATGCGTCTTATGCATTACGTGTTTCGCCCTTACATTGGTGAATTTGTTGTTGTCTACTTTGATGATATCCTTGTGTTTAGCAAATCTCTCAAAGAGCATGCCACCCACCTTCGCACCGTGCTACAAACTCTTCAAAAAGAGCAACTTTATGCTAATATGGAAAAATTCCTATTTGGTGTTGATAAGCTTGTTTTCTTGGGTTTCGTAGTATCTTCTAAGGGTGTTCATGTTGATGAATCTAAGATCAATGCTATTAAAACTTGGCCCCAACCAACCAATTTGCAACAAGTGCGTAGTTTCCTTGGTTTAGCCGGTTTCTATCGCAGATTTGTGAAGGATTTTAGCACCATCACTTCACCTTTGCATGCTTTGAGTAAGAAAAATGCACCGTTTGTTTGGGGAACATCTCAAGATATCGCTTTCAATGAGCTTAAGAATTTGCTTACTCATGCTCCCGTGCTTGCATTACCCAACTTTGACAAACCTTTCGAAATTCATTGCGATGCTAGTGGTAATGGCATAGGAGGTGTGTTAACGCAAGATAAGCGCCCAATTGCTTATTTTAGTGAGAAACTCTCCAGAGCGCAACTCAATTACCCTATCTATGACAAAGAGCTATATGCTTTGGTGCGAGTTTTGCATGAATGGGAACATTACCTACGCCCTCATGAGTTCATCATCCATACCGACCATGAAACGCTTAAATACCTTAAGGGTCAAACTAAGTTGAACAAGCGTCATGCTAAATGGAGTGAGTTCATTGAGTCGTTTCCTTGTGTCATCAAGTATATTAAAGGTAAGGAAAATGTTGTGGCGGATGCACTTTCCCGTATATGCATGCTTGTTTTGTTAATCAACTTGAGTTAAATGTCATTGGCTTTGAGCATATAAAAGACTTGTATGAGCATGATCCTACATTTTCTATTCCTTATGCCAAGTTTTTGACGCATACTTCTTGGGATCGATACTACATCAAAGATGGATATCTTATGAGAGCTAACAAACTTTGCATCCCCGAGTCCTCTCTTCGCTTGTTGCTTTTGCAGGAATCTCATGGAGGCGGACTCATGGGACACTTTGGACGCGACAAGACATTTGCTACGCTCTCCAAGAACTACTTTTGGCCCAAGATGTTCCGCGACGTCAATCGCTTCACCAACCGATGCTCTACATGTCGCAAAGCTAAGTCCAAAGCTCAATCTCATGGCCTCTATATGCCACTTCCAATTCCATATCACCCATGGGAAGACATTAGCATGAACTTTGTGCTTGGTTTGCCTAGAACTCGAAATGGCAAGGATTCCGTTTTTGTTGTTGTGGACCAATTCTCCAAAATGGCACATTTCATTCCTTACAACAAGATAGACGATGCTTCACATGTTGCAAATTTGTTTTGTAGGGAAATCTTGCGCCTTCATGGAGTGCCAAAGACGATTGTCTCAGACCGCGACGTCAAGTTCTTGAGTTACTTTTGGAAGACATTGTGCGCCAAGCTCGGAATCAAGCTTTTGTTCTCTTCGGCATACCATCCACAAACCGACGGCCAAACAGAGGTGACCAACCGCACGCTCTCCACTCTACTACGCGTGTTGATAAAGAACAACATCAAGGAGTGGGAGGAGTGCCTACCCATCGCCGAGTACGCCTACAATCGTGCAAGACATTCGACTACCGGCAAGTCCCCCTTCGAGGTCGTCTATGGCTTCAACCCATTGTCTCCATTGGACATTCTACCTCTACCGCTACAAGAGCGCACAAACATGGACGCGAATGCCCGAGTCAACTTCCTCAAGAAGATGCACGAAGATACAAGAAACACCATCGAGCGCCAAGTACAACGACTCGCGACCAAGCTCAACATCAACAAGCAACCCATGATGTTCAATGTTGGAGATCTTGTGTGGCTACATCTACGCAAGGATCGCTTCCCCAAGGAACGCAAGTCCAAGCTACTACCCCGAGCGGATGGACCCTTCAGGGTGCTTGCATGCTACAACAACAACGCATACAAGATCGACATCCCACGCGACAAGTACTCCGTGAGCAACATCTTCAACATCAAAGATCTATCCCCGTACCATGGTGATGAGGATTTCGATCCGAGGTCGGATCTTTCCCAAGGGAGGGGAGATGATGCGGAGCATCCTACGGTCATCCCCATGGACATTCCATCGTCTCATCAAGAGCCAAGAGGACCTATGACACGAGCACGAGCTAGAGCTCTCGAGAACGAGGTGACTTCCTTCCTTAGTGATATCACATATGATCCACTCGAGACAAGGCTACTACCTAAGTCCGATATGCTATGCATGATTAGGTGTCAAGAGGAGCCTCCCGAGGATGCACGTGAAGACGGACAAGCCGCCAAGTCCATGGATGAAGAGAACCAACGGAAACGGGCAAGTTCACCTTCCAGGCCTCGGACATCCGGCCATGACCCCGGACATCCGGCCCCTGGAGCATCCACAGCAGCAGCAGCCCAGACGCCCAAGCCTACAGGGCCCGGACATCCAGCGTCCCGCCCGGACATCCGGCCCCAGCCCGGAAATCCGGCCAAAAGCCCGGACATCCGGCGCCACGCTACAGAACATCCAGAAGTTTTGCCCTCCAGCCCGGACATCCGCCCCCCCCGCCCGGACATCCGGCCTTTCCTGAAGCCCCGGACATCCGGCCCGCAGCCCGGACATCCGGCCTCTCCCGAAGCCCCGGACATCCGGCCCGTCGCCCGGACATCCGGCCACCTCTGTCTGCGCACAGTAAGGGCCGAGGCCCGTGTACCCCTTCGACTCCCTAGACTATATATACTCTTTCTCCTCCATCTTTCTAGGGTTAGCATTGGTTTAGCTCATATGTGAGATAGAGCATTGCTCATCCATACGGATCTCCTCCTCGAGAGAGACTGCGTCCCCTCTTCGGAGACGATCCACGTTGGATTCAAGACCCCCTCTTGGGTGGCCCCCTTCAAGACCTCCTTTCGGAGAAGAACCGGTTACCTATGTATCGTCCCTTGTTGGATTTGGATCGTGTATCTCTTTGTGTTTCGAGGATCTAGCACATGTGTGATTGTTCTTGTTGGTTTGAGTGATTCTTGATGAGGACATCAATACCATTGTTACACCCACAGGCCCTGCTGCTATACATACTGGACCAATTACTAGAGCTCGCGCACGCCAATTAAATTACCAGGTACTTTCGTTTCTTGGTAATGATTCTAATGTTCATGAGAATATGATGCTGCCTAAATTGGATACATTTGTTGTGCTTACAAATGAAGGGCCTAGCTTGGAGAAGGATGAACATGGAGCAAGAACAAGCATGGAGATGATGGCATGCGCATGGGGAGCAAGAACGGAGTTACAAGTGATGATTTCAGGACGTTGAAGCCACCATAATGCGTGCATGAAGCCTTGGACGAAATATACAAGATGCTACTTCATAACTTTCGTCCAGAGGCTATTCTAGGTGCTGCGTCACCTTATTATTGGGCCAGGCCCATGTAATTTCGAAATACATAAGTATAGGCTGTTTTTAGAGTCCGTATGTGTGGGGAAACAAGAGATAGGGTTGGTTTCAGACCCCTTCCTCAAGGGCCACGAAATTCCCCCCTCTTCCTCCATATATACAGCCCTTAGGGCGTCGTTTAGACTTTGGGTTTTGTTTAGATTAAAAGTTCGCCATAGCTGCAACTTCGCGTACTTCGTTTGTGTTCAGCGACCAGACAAAGGCGTCACAGAACTCCACCTTGATCAATAAAGCTTTCATCTTATATTCGCAATATCCAGATTGCAATCTGATAGAGGCAAAGGTGTCCCGTCTTTCGATGAGATGATGGATATCGCTTTGGTGGAAGTCGACTTTGACGATCCGACTACGAACGTGCGAGGACGTCGCGCCTTAGCAATCGCTAAACCAACTCCGAGAGGTTATCGACCACGCCGGAGCACGATCAACCTGACCACGAGGGTCTGTTTCCTGCGAGCAAACGAAGAACAGGCAAGAAACTGAGATTGCAATCTAGATATTGCGAATATAAGATGAAAGCTTTATTGATCAAGGTGGGGTTCTGTGACGCCTTTGTCTGGTCGCCGAACACAAACGAAGTACGCGAAGTTGCAGCTATGGCGAACTTTTAATCTAAACAAAACCCAAAGTCTAAACGACGCCCTAAGGGCTGTATATATGGAGGAAGAGGGGGGGAATTTCGTGGCCCTTGAGGAAGGGGTCCAAAACCAACCCTATCTCTTGTTTCCCCACACATACGGACTCTAAAAACAGCCTATACTTATGTATTTCGAAATTACATGGGCCTGGCCCAATAATAAGGTGACGCAGCACCTAGAATAGCCTCTGGACGAAAGTTATGAAGTAGCATCTTGTATATTTCGTCCAAGGCTTCATGCACGCATTATGGTGGCTTCAACGTCCTGAAATCATCACTTGTAACTCCGTTCTTGTTCCCCATGCGCATGCCATCATCTCCATGCTTGTTCTTGCTCCAATGTTCATCCTTCTCAAAGCTAGGCCCTTCATTTGTAAGCAAAACAAATGTATCCAATTTAGGCAGCATCATATTCTCATGAACATTAGAATCATTAGCAAGAAACGAAAGTACCTGGTAATTTAATTGGCGTGCGCGAGCTCTAGTAATTGGTCCAGTATGTATAGCAGCAGGGCCTGTGGGTGTAATAATTGTATTGATGTCCTCATCACAATCTCAGTTTCTTGCTTGTTCTTCGTTTGCTCGCAGGAAACAGACCCTCGTGGTCAGGTTGATCGTGCTCCGGCGTGGTCGATAACCTCTCGGAGTTGGTTTAGCGATTGCTAAGGCGCGACGTCCTCGCACGTTCATAGTCGGATCGTCAAAGTCGACTTCCATCAAAGCGATATTCATCATCTCATCGAAAGACGGGACACCTTTGCCTCTATCAAGTGGTATCAGATTTCCAGGTTGCTCGGTGAGATTTTACAGTTTTTCGTAGTTTAGATCGAGTCTGTTCTTCATACCTACAGTCCACGAAAAAGCCACAAAAAAAATTAGGGTTAGTTCATCATATCCGAACCAATCTGAGCCTTTGCATAATCTTTTTAGGGTTTTTGCTTTGTTGAATTTGTGGTTGCATCGTCGTGTCAAGTTGCTGGTCTTAGAGTCTAGTCTTTTAGAGTTTCGAGTTCTTGATAGAGGCGAGGGTGTCCCGATCTTTCGATGAGATGATAACTATCGATTTGGTGGAGACGACTTTGACGATCCGACTACAAACGTGCACGACATTGCGCCTTATCAATCGCTAAACCAATCTCCTGAGGTTACTGACGATGCCGGAAGCACGATCAGCCTGACCACGAAGGTCTATTCCTGCAAGAAATCGAAGAACGAGCAAGAATATGATAATGCAATCTGAATATTGCGAATATATATGAAGTATTGATAGTGGTGGGGATCCGTAAGCGGTCTTGGTCTGGTCGTTGGACACAAACGAAGTACACGAAGTTGCAATGGCTAACTTTTAACTAAACAAATCCCAAGGAAAAAGCTACTAGATGGATCTACTTATATAGGAGCAAGGGGTGGCGGCCAAGGAGGTGGGAGGACGTCCCAAGGCAGCCTAAAACCAACCCTAGGTCGTACAACGCTCATGGGCCCAAGTGGAGGTGATGCAACACCTTTGAACTTGTAGTTTGACTCGGATTCTGGTGCAACGTCAGATTGTTTCGACCATAACTCAATGCTTCAGACGAATTTAAAGGTGAATCCAATTGGGTTGGAAATAGCACGAAATCTAGTTTCCAACAAAAAAAGAATCACCCAATTCGGAGTCCGTATGAAAAAGTTGTTGGCGTTTTGAGTCAGGTATGTCTGTGCAGTCCGAATCTGAATCCAGAACGTGAGAGACTTGGACTCTTTCTTCTCTTGGCCCAAAAGTGACGTGAGAGGACTTTTTGAACAGAACCTAAACTTCTCCTTTTCCCCTATCTTCATATGTGGATTGTACAAATGTCCCATACACCTGCAATTAGACAAAACACAAAATTGTGTGAAGTATTTTTGTTCTGGATAACATAAATAGATTATTGAATAGTTTGCACTAGAAATCACCTGACAAATATGCATGTATGCAATATTTTTGGTCGTATCCAAGGTAATCATGTCCTCATCAGTTCTGGTCATAAGTTGTCACGCCGCCGCCGCACCATCATCATCGCCTTGCCATCTACCACCATTGCTTATCCGCCACCGCTCTGAATCCGTATCTATATACCACCACCAATCCGTATCCATATACCACCGATCCGTATCCATATACCACTACCGCTACCATATACCACCACCGCTGCCATATCCTACCGCCATATATCCACCACCAATCCGAGTTCTTTTCATATTCGGTTGGTTTTAGAGATCCATATATTTTCCGTTTCGTGTTGCCTTGCCTGAGTAGGTCTCGGAAAAAAAAAGTCTGGAGACCCCCGGGCAGTTTTTAGGCCAAAATTTCGGCAACCAAAAATATTTTTTCCCTATCCTATTTTTAGGCCCCGGGTAGTGTTTTGAGACACTCGCCATTATAGTGATTTTTCGCAAAAAAAAGAGGAGCGCAAAAAAAAAGAGAGCAAAAAAAAAGAGCGAAAAAAAAATTCCAGAGTGTGCTTTTCCCTTGTTTACGTGCAGCGCCGTGATTTTGTTAGTGTTCTAGGGTCGCGTCTCTAGCACGGTCTAGCCTAGGACCAGCACAGTACCGTCGTTGAGCGTTTATTCAACTTTGCATCTCTGAATTGATTATTGCTTACCATTTTGCTACCATATTATAAGCCTTCCCAGCTCCACATAAGTCTACATCGTGCGTTTGACTCTCCCTGGTAATCGCTATATCCAAGCTTTGAGAGTTTTTTACTACAACGGTTGCCGATCACCACCTGCTGCTGGGTAAGAACTGGTAAGAATTTGAGATTCGCTTGAAGGTTTTGTGACACACCACCATCACCACCACTTCTAGTAGTCTGCAGGATCATATTCTTTTGTGTTTCTATTGCTGCTAACCATGGCAGGTTCACAAGCCGATGAGACTGATTGGGAGAACATGACGAACAAGGAGTTGCATGATAAATTTCAGCAAATGATGAGTGGCCAGGTGGGAGATGTGCTAAACAGATTTGAAGAGGCTATGGAGAAGATAGATGCCGTGGAGAAGTCGTTCGAGACAAAGCTGGATAACAAGTTTACTGAATTACTCAAGCGTCTTCCCCAACCACCACCGGTTGCACATGTCGCACCTCTACAACAACAACAACCACATCTCCAACGCCGCCTTCCAAATCAAGTGGGACGGGCACAGCGCGTTCCAATTGAGACTGGTCAAAATTCGGGTGCTGCTGCACCTACTGTTGATGCTTCTTTGGCTCCTGCTCCTGCGGCGGCTGAGGAGGATGACGATTATGCAGGCGATTATGAGGATGAGGTTGATCAAAATCAGAACTACGTGCAGCCACCCGCACCACCACCAGCAGGTCGACCTCAGGTATATATTCGCAACGGTAGGCCGGCACCACCACCTCAGGTACGAGATCATGACCATCTCCCTAAACTGAAATTGAATATTCCACCATTTGAGGGTAGATATGTTCCTGATATATATCTTACTTGGGAGTTAGAAACTGAACAACGATTTACATGTTTACAATATCCTGAGGACAGACGTGTTCCTGCTGCTGTTTGTGCTTTCACTAGCTTTGCATGTGTTTGGTGGTCTGAACATTGTAGATTATATCCTGTTCCAGCTACTTGGGCTGCTTTGAAAACTGCTATGCGTACTCGTTGGGTTCCACCATATTATCAACGTGAATTACTTCAAAAATTGCAGCGTTTAAGACAAGGGAAAAATTCTGTAGAAGAATATTATCAGGAATTACAAACTGGCATGATTAGATGTGGTATTGTTGAGGAGAATGAAGCTATGCTTGCACGTTTTATGGGTGGATTAAATAAAGAGATTCAGACCATTCTAGAGTATAAGGATTATAATAATATCACTCGTTTATTCCATCTTGCTTGTAAAGCTGAACGTGAAGTGCAGGATCGACAGCCATTGGCGCGAACTAACTTTTCTGCAGGTCGACCTTCATCATGGACACCGCGTGCATCTTCTACTTCCACTTCACCATCACCGCCATCAGGTGCCACCTCCAGCCGTGATACAAGAAAGCAGGCACAACCACCACTCTCTGCCAAGAGCACGCCTGCCGGGCCTGCGCAGAGCTCTTCTTCTTCCATGGCATCGACAGGGCACACAAGTGATATTATTTGTCGTCGTTGTAAGGGAAGAGGACATTTTGCGAGAGAATGCAAATCTCAGCGTGTCATGATTGCTACTGAGGATGGTGGGTATGAGTCCGCTAGTGACTATGATGAGGAGACTTTGGCTCTTATTACACGTGAAGAACATGGTGGAGATGATTCTAAAAATGAGACGCAATACATGGCTCCTGAAGACGCTGACAGGTATGAATGTTTAGTTGCTCAACGTGTTTTGAGTGTGCAGGTCACACAAGCAGAGCAAAATCAGAGGCATAATTTGTTCCATACAAAGGGAGTTGTGAAGGAACGTTCTGTTCGCGTCATCATCGATGGAGGGAGCTGTAACAACTTGGCTAGCATGGAGATGGTGGAGAAGCTATCTCTCACCACAAGACCACATCCACATCCTTACTACATCCAATGGTTCAACAACAGCGGCAAGGTTAAGGTAACACGTACCGTTCGTGTGCATTTTAGTATCTCTACATATGCTGATTATGTTGATTGTGATGTGGTACCCATGCAAGCATGTTCCTTATTACTAGGTAGACCATGGCAATTTGATAAAAATTCTGTACACCATGGTAGAAACAATCAGTATACTCTTGTTCATAAGGATAAAAATATTACTTTGCTTCCTATGACTCCTGATTCCATTTTGAAAGATGACATTAATAGAGCTAATCAAGCAAAACAGGAGAAAAATAAGAGTGAAAATCAGATTGTGGCAAAGGAATTTGAGCAACAAATGAAACCTAATAATAAACCATCTAGTGTTGTTTCTGAAATTAAATTGAAAAGTGCATGTTTACTTGCCACAAAATCTGATATTGATGAACTAGATTTCCACAAATCTGTTTGCTATGCTTTTGTGTGCAAAGAGGCATTATTTTCATTCGAGGACGTGCCTTCCTCTTTGCCCCCTGCTGTCACTCACATTTTGCAGGAGTTCGCTGACGTCTTCCCACAAGACGTGCCACCGGGATTACCACCTATTCGAGGGATTGAGCATCAAATTGACTTAATTCCCGGTGCATCGCTACCCAACCGTGCACCATACCGTACCAATCCAGAGGAGACGAAGGAGATTATGCGTCAAGTACAGGAGCTGCTCGACAAAGGTTATATACGCGAATCTCTTAGTCCTTGTGCTGTTCCTATTATACTCGTGACTAAAAAGGATGGTACGTCGCGTATGTGTGTTGATTGTAGAGGCATTAATAATATTACTATTCGTTATCGTCATCCTATTCCTAGGCTCGATGATATGCTTGATGAATTGAGTGGCTCTACAATATTCTCCAAAGTTGATTTGCGTAGTGGATACCATCAAATTCGTATGAAATTGGGAGATGAATGGAAAACTGCATTTAAAACTAAGTTTGGTTTATATGAGTGGTTAGTCATGCCTTTTGGGTTAACTAATGCACCTAGTACTTTCATGAGACTAATGAACAAAGTTTTACGTGCTTTCATTGGACGATTTGTGGTGGTCTATTTTGATGATATACTGATTTATAGCAAATCTTTGGAAGAACATTTGGAACATTTACGTGCTGTTTTTATTGCTCTACGTGATGCACGTTTGTTTGGTAACCTTGGGAAGTGCACCTTTTGCACCGACCGAGTATCTTTTCTTGGCTATGTTGTTACTCCACAGGGAATTGAAGTTGATAAAGCCAAGATTGAAGCTATTGAGAGTTGGCCGCAGCCCAAAACGGTCACACAAGTGCGGAGTTTTCTTGGACTCGCTGGTTTCTATAGGCGTTTTGTGAGAGATTTTAGCACCATTGCTGCACCTCTCAACGGGCTTACAAAGAAGGATGTGCCTTTTGTTTGGGGTACCGCACAGGAAGAAGCCTTCACGGTATTGAAAGATAAGTTGACACATGCTCCTTTACTCCAACTTCCTGATTTTAATAAGACTTTTGAGCTTGAATGTGATGCTAGTGGCATTGGATTAGGAGGTGTGTTATTACAAGATGGCAAACCTGTTGCATACTTTTCTGAAAAATTGAGTGGGCCTAGTCTGAATTATTCTACTTATGATAAAGAACTATATGCTCTTGTTCGGACTTTAGAAACATGGCAACATTATTTATGGCCCAAAGAATTTGTTATACATTCTGATCATGAATCTTTGAAACATATTAAAAGTAAAGCTAAACTGAATCGTAGACATGCTAAATGGGTTGAATTCATTGAAACTTTCCCTTATGTCATTAAACACAAGAAGGGTAAAGAAAATGTTATTGCTGATGCATTGTCTCGTCGCTATACTATGCTTTCACAACTTGACTTCAAAATATTTGGTTTGGAGACCATCAAAGATCAATATGTGCATGATGCTGATTTTAAAGATGTATTGCAGAATTGTAAAGAAGGAAGAACCTGGAACAAGTTTGTCGTTAATGATGGATTTGTGTTCCGTGCTAACAAGCTATGCATTCCAGCTAGCTCTCTTCGTCTTTTGTTGTTGCAGGAGGCGCATGGAGGAGGATTAATGGGACACTTTGGCGTGAAGAAGACGGAGGACGTACTTGCTACACATTTCTTTTGGCCAAAGATGAGACGGGATGTTGAGCGTTTCGTTGCTCGCTGCACTACATGTCAAAAAGCTAAGTCACGACTAAATCCTCATGGTTTATATATGCCTTTGCCTGTACCTTGTGTTCCTTGGGAGGATATATCTATGGACTTTGTTTTAGGTTTACCTCGAACAAAGAAGGGGAGGGATAGCATATTTGTTGTCGTGGATAGATTCTCGAAAATGGCGCACTTTATACCATGTCATAAAAGCGATGATGCTGTTAATGTTGCTGATTTGTTCTTTCGTGAAATTATTCGCTTGCATGGTGTGCCAAATACTATTGTTTCAGATCGTGATACTAAATTTCTTAGCCACTTTTGGAGATGTTTATGGGCTAAGTTGGGGACTAAACTGCTTTTTAGTACTACTTGTCACCCCCAAACTGATGGACAAACTTAAGTAGTCAATAGAACATTGTCTACTATGCTTAGGGCTGTTTTGAAGAATAATAAGAAAATGTGGGAAGACTGCTTGCCTCATATTGAGTTTGCTTATAATCGTTCATTGCATTCTACTACTAAGATGTGCCCTTTTGAAATTGTGTATGGTTTCCTACCTCGTGCACCTATTGATTTGTTGCCTCTTCCATCTTCGGAGAAGGTTAATTTTGATGCTAAACAACGTGCTGAATTGATCTTAAAAATGCATGAGTTAACTAAGGAAAACATTGAGCGTATGAATGCTAAATATAAACTTGCTGGAGATAAGGGTAGAAAACATGTTGTGTTTGCACCTGGAGATCTTGTTTGGTTACATTTGCGTAAGGATAGATTTCCTGATTTGCGCAAATCAAAGCTAATGCCACGTGCTGATGGTCCTTTTAAGGTGTTAGAGAAAATAAATGATAATGCATATAAACTTGAGCTGCCTGCAGATTTTGGGGTTAGTCCCACTTTTAATATTGCAGATTTGAAGCCTTATTTGGGTGAGGAAGATGAGCTTCCGTCGAGGACGACTTCATTTCACGAAGGGGAGGATGATGAGGACATCAATACAATTATTACACCCACAGTCCCTGCTGCTATACATACTGGACCAATTACTAGAGCTCGCGCACGCCAATTAAATTACCAGGTACTTTCGTTTCTTGCTAATGATTCTAATGTTCATGAGAATATGATGCTGCCTAAATTGGATACATTTGTTTTGCTTACAAATGAAGGGCCTAGCTTTGAGAAGGATGAACATTGGAGCAAGAACAAGCATGGAGATGATGGCATGCGCATGGGGAACAAGAACGGAGTTACAAGTGATGATTTCAGGACGTTGAAGCCACCATAATGCGTGCATGAAGCCTTGGACGAAATATACAAGATGCTACTTCATAACTTTCATCCAGAGGCTATTCTAGGTGCTGCGTCACCTTATTATTGGGCCAGGCCCATGTAATTTCGAAATACATAAGTATAGGCTGTTTTTAGAGTCCGTATGTGTGGGGAAACAAGAGATAGGGTTGGTTTCGGACCCCTTCCTCAAGGGCCACGAAGTTCCCCCCCCTCTTCCTCCATATATACAGCCCTTAGGGCGTCGTTTAGACTTTGGGTTTTGTTTAGATTAAAAGTTCGCCATAGCTGCAACTTCGCGTACTTCGTTTGTGTTCAGCGACCAGACAAAGGCGTCACAGAACCCCACCTTGATCAATAAAGCTTTCATCTTATATTCGCAATATCCAGATTGCAATCTCAGTTTCTTGCCTGTTCTTCGTTTGCTCGCAGGAAACAGACCCTCGTGGTCAGGTTGATCGTGCTCCGGCGTGGTCGATAACCTCTCGGAGTTGGTTTAGCGATTGCTAAGGCGCGACGTCCTCGCACGTACGTAGTCGGATCGTCAAAGTCGACTTCCATCAAAGCGATATTCATCATCTCATCGAAAGACGGGACACCTTTGCCTCTATCAGACCGAGTATCTTTTCTTGGCTATGTTGTTACTCCACAGGGAATTGAAGTTGATAAAGCCAAGATTGAAGCTATTGAGAGTTGGCCGCAGCCCAAAACGGTCACACAAGTGCGGAGTTTTCTTGGACTCGCTGGTTTCTATAGGCGTTTTGTGAGAGATTTTAGCACCATTGCTGCACCTCTCAACGAGCTTACAAAGAAGGATGTGCCTTTTGTTTGGGGTACCGCACAGGAAGAAGCCTTCACGGTATTGAAAGATAAGTTGACACATGCTCCTTTACTCCAACTTCCTGATTTTAATAAGACTTTTGAGCTTGAATGTGATGCTAGTGGCATTGGATTAGGAGGTGTGTTATTACAAGATGGCAAACCTGTTGCATACTTTTCTGAAAAATTGAGTGGGCCTAGTCTGAATTATTCTACTTATGATAAAGAACTATATGCTCTTGTTCGGACTTTAGAAACATGGCAACATTATTTATGGCCCAAAGAATTTGTTATACATTCTGATCATGAATCTTTGAAACATATTAAAAGTCAAGCTAAACTGAATCGTAGACATGCTAAATGGGTTGAATTCATTGAAACTTTCCCCTATGTCATTAAACACAAGAAGGGTAAAGAAAATGTTATTGCTGATGCATTGTCTCGTCGCTATACTATGCTTTCACAACTTGACTTCAAAATATTTGGTTTGGAGACCATCAAAGATCAATATGTGCATGATGTTGATTTTAAAGATGTATTGCAGAATTGTAAAAAAGGAAGAACCTGGAACAAGTTTGTCGTTAATGATGGATTTGTGTTCCGTGCTAACAAGCTATGCATTCCAGCTAGCTCTCTTCGTCTTTTGTTGTTGCAGGAAGCGCATGGAGGAGGATTAATGGGACACTTTGGCGTGAAGAAGACAGAGGACGTACTTGCTACACATTTCTTTTGGCCAAAGATGAGACGGGATGTTGAGCGTTTTGTTGCTCGCTGCACTACATGTCAAAAAGCTAAGTCACGACTCAATCCTCATGGTTTATATATGCCTTTGCCTGTACCTAGTGTTCCTTGGGAGGATATATCTATGGACTTTGTTTTAGGTTTACCTCGAACAAAGAAGGGGAGGGATAGCATATTTGTTGTCGTGGATAGATTCTCGAAAATGGCACACTTTATACCATGTCATAAAAGCGATGATGCTGTTAATGTTGCTGATTTGTTCTTTCGTGAAATTATTCGCTTGCATGGTGTGCCAAATACTATTGTTTCAGATAGTGATACTAAATTTCTTAGCCACTTTTGGAGATGTTTATGGGCTAAGTTGGGGACTAAACTGCTTTTTAGTACTACTTGTCACCCCCAAACTGATGGACAAACTGAAGTAGTCAATAGAACATTGTCTACTATGCTTAGGGCTGTTTTGAAGAATAATAAGAAAATGTGGGAAGAATGCTTGCCTCATATTGAGTTTGCTTATAATCGTTCATTGCATTCTACTACTAAGATGTGCCCTTTTGAAATTGTGTATGGTTTCCTACCTCGTGCACCTATTGATTTGTTGCCTCTTCCATCTTCGGAGAAGGTTAATTTTGATGCTAAACAACGTGCTGAATTGATCTTAAAAATGCACGAGTTAACTAAGGAAAACATTGAGCGTATGAATGCTAAATATAAACTTGCTGGAGATAAGGGTAGAAAACATGTTGTGTTTGCACCTAGAGATCTTGTTTGGTTACATTTGCGTAAGGATAGATTTCCTGATTTGCGCAAATCAAAGCTAATGCCACGTGCTGATGGTCCTTTTAAGGTGTTAGACAAAATAAATGATAATGCATATAAACTTGAGCTGCCTGCAGATTTTGGGGTTAGTCCCACTTTTAACATTGCAGATTTGAAGCCTTATTTGGGTGAGGAAGATGAGCTTCCGTCGAGGACGACTTCATTTCAAGAAGGGGAGGATGATGAGGACATCAATACCATTGTTACACCCACAGGCCCTGCTGCTATACATACTGGACCAATTACTAGAGCTCGCGCACGCCAATTAAATTACCAGGTACTTTCGTTTCTTGGTAATGATTCTAATGTTCATGAGAATATGATGCTGCCTAAATTGGATACATTTGTTGTGCTTACAAATGAAGGGCCTAGCTTGGAGAAGGATGAACATGGAGCAAGAACAAGCATGGAGATGATGGGATGCGCATGGGGAACAAGAACGGAGTTACAAGTGATGATTTCAGGACGTTGAAGCCACCATAATGCGTGCATGAAGCCTTGGACGAAATATACAAGATGCTACTTCATAACTTTCGTCCAGAGGCTATTCTAGGTGCTGCATCACCTAATTATTGGGCCAGGCCCATGTAATTTCGAAATACATAAGTATAGGCTGTTTTTAGAGTCCATATGTGTGGGGAAACAAGAGATAGGGTTGGTTTCGGACCCCTTCCTCAAGGGCCACGAAATTCCCCCCTCTTCCTCCATATATACAGCCCTTATGGCGTCGTTTAGACTTTGGGTTTTGTTTAGATTAAAAGTTCGCCATAGCTGCAACTTCGCGTACTTCGTTTGTGTTCAGCGACTAGACAAAGGCGTCACAGAACTCCACCTTGATCAATAAAGCTTTAATCTTATATTCGCAATATCCAGATTGCAATCTCAGTTTCTTGCTTGTTCTTCGTTTGCTCGCAGGAAACAGACCCTCGTGGTCAGGTTGATCATGCTCCGACGTGGTCGATAACCGCTCGGAGTTGGTTTAGCGATTGCTAAGGCGCGACGTCCTCGCACGTTCGTAGTCGGATCGTCAAAGTCGACTTCCATCAAAGCGATATTCATCATCTCATCGAAAGACGGGACACCTTTGCCTCTATCAATTCTCTTGTGTTTCCCCTCGTGTCTCCCCTCGTGTTCTTCGTGTTCTTAGTTGGGATCCGCTCCTTTCGTGAAAGATCGGCCATATAGGGTTCCAACCTACATCACAGAGGATATACTTGCTACACATTTCTTTTGGCCAAAGATGAGACAGGATGTTGAGCGTTTTGTTGCTCGCTGCACTACATGTCAAAAAGCTAAGTCACGACTCAATCCTCATGGTTTATATATGCCTTTGCCTGTACCTAGTGTTCCTTGGGAGGATATATCTATGGACTTTTTTTTAGGTTTACCTCGAACAAAGAAGGGGAGGGATAGCATATTTGTTGTCGTGGATAGATTCTCGAAAATGGCACACTTTATACCATGTCATAAAAGCGATGATGCCGTTAATGTTGCTGATTTGTTCTTTCGTGAAATTATTCGCTTGCATGGTGTACCAAATACTATTGTTTCAGATCGTGATACTAAATTTCTTAGCCACTTTTGGAGATGTTTATGGGCTAAGTTGGGGACTAAACTGCTTTTTAGTACTACTTGTCACCCCCAAACTGATGGACAAACTGAAGTAGTCAATAGAACATTGTCTACTATGCTTAGGGCTATTTTGAAGAATAATAAGAAAATGTGGGAAGAATGCTTGCCTCATATTGAATTTGCTGATAATCGTTCATTGCATTCTACTACTAAGATGTGCCCTTTTGAAATTGTGTATGGTTTCCTACCTCGTGCACCAATTGATTTGTTGCCTCTTCCATCTTCGGAGAAGGTTAATTTTGATGCTAAAGAATGTGCTGAATTGATTTAAAAAATGCATGAGTTAACTAAGGAAAACATTGAGCGTATGAATGCTAAATATAAACTTGCTGGAGATAAGGGTAGAAAACATGTTGTGTTTGCACCTGGAGATCTTGTTTGGTTACATTTGCGTAAGGATAGATTCCCTAATTTGTGCAAATCAAAGCTAATGCCACGTGCTGATGGTCCTTTTAAGGTGTTAGAGAAAATAAATGATAATGCATATAAACTTCAGCTACCTGCAGATTTTGGGGTTAGTCCCACTTTTAACATTGCAGATTTGAAGCCTTATTTGGGTGAGGAAGATGAGCTTCCGTCGAGGACGACTTCATTTCAAGAAGGGGAGGATCATGAGGACATCAATACCATTGTTACACCCACAACCCCTACTGTTACATATAATGGACCAATTACTAGAGCTCGCGCACGCCAATTAAATTACCAGGTACTTTCGTTTCTTGGTAATGATTCTAATGTTCATGAGAATATGATGTTGCCTAAATTGGATACTTTTGTTTTGCTTACAAATGAAGGGCCTAGCTTGGAGAAGGATGAACATTGGAGCAAGAACAAGAATGGAGTTGATGGCATGCGCAAGGGGAACAAGAACGGAGTTACAAGTGATGATTTCAGGACTTTGAAGCCACCATAAGGAGTGAATGAAGCCTTGGACGAAATATACAAGATGCCACTTCATAAATTTAATCCAGAGGCTATTCTAGGTGCTGCGTCACCTTATTATTGGGCCAGGCCCATGTAATTTCGAAATACATAAGTATAGGCTGTTTTTAGAGTCCGTATGTGTGGGGAAACAAGAGATAGGGTTGGTTTCAGACCCCTTCCCCAAGGGCCACGAAATTCCCCCCCTCTTCCTCCATATATACAGCCCTTAGGGCACCGTTTAGACTTTGGGTTTTGTTTAGATTAAAAGTTCGCATAGCCGCAACTTCGCGTACTTCATTTGTGTTCAACGACCAGACAAAGGCATCACAGAACCCCACCTTGATCAATAAAGCTTTCCTCTTATATTCGCAATATCTAGATTGCAATCTTAGTTTCTTGCTTGTTCTTCGTTTGCATGCAGGAAACAGACCTTCGTGGTCAGGTTGATCGTGCTCCGGCGTGGTCAATAACCACTCGGAGTTGGTTTAGCGATTGCTAAGGCGCGACGTCCTCGCACGTTCGTAGTCGGATCGTCAAAGTCGACTTCCTCCAAAACGATAGCCACCATCTCATCGAAAGACGGGACACCTTTGCCTCTATGAAAAGTCCTACTTAGGGGCCAAATTGGAGGGTCCTTCGGACTTCCTGCGCACACCGGAAGTATTTTCTAGATTGCCACGCTCGTCTCGAGCATTTGGAGTACTTGTGGGTCCGAAACAGATATGACAAAGTTATGACCATTTTAGTCCTTGAAAGAACTTCATTTTCTCGTGACACGTCCTGGCAAGCCGCCCGCAAAATTTTGTGTCCTCCATAGTGCAGATATTGTTTCCACATATATATTGACTGATGCCAGGAATGCCCTCCTATTATTGGCTATAACACACGTACGTTATGGGATGCCACACGACAAAAACAAGGAGAATAAGGCTTACAGTCACCTTATTTTCTTGAATGTACAACCAGATGGGATTCCCCGGATCATAGAGCATGTGCAGAATGCAACCTTTGTCCTTTCCAGGCGGACTAATGTTTACACTCACCATAATCTCTCGGATTTCCTTCCAAAGGAGTGCTAATGGGTTCAGAAACTTGTGTGAAAAGCAGCGGCAAATAATGTTCTTTGACTTTCACGGGAAAAATGTCGTGCTTAGGGGCGAATTTGAGGGTCCACCGGGCCTCCTGCCCACGCCAGAAGGATTTTCTAGATTCACACGCTCGTCGCGAGCATTAGGAGTACTTTTGGGTCCAAAACGGACTCGGAATGACAAAGTTTTGACCGTTTTAGTGAACACCGGTCCTTTATATGGCAGTCCTTGAAAAACTCCATTTTCTCGTGACGCGTTCTGGCGCGCCACCCCAAAATTTTGTGTCCTCCATAGTGGAGATATTGTTTCCACATATATATATTACCGATGCAAGGAATGTCCTCCTATTATTAGCTGTAACACACGTACGTTACGGCATGCCACACAACAAAAACAAGGAGAATAAGGCTTACATTCGTCTTATTTTCTTGAATTCACAACCAAATGGGATTCCCCGGATCATTGAGCATGTGCAGAATGCAACGTTTGTCCTTATTAGGCGGAGTAACGTTGATACTCACCGAAATCCATCGGATTTACTTCCTAAGGAGTGCCAATGGGTTCAGAAACTTGTATGAAAAGAAGCGGCAAATGATGTTCTTTGACTTTCAGGGGCAAAAAGTCCTTCTTAGGGGCCGAATTTGAGGGTCCACCGGGCCTCCTGCATATGCCAGAACTATTTTCTAGATTCCCATGCTCGTCGTGAGCATTGTGAGTACCTGTGGGTCGGAAACGGACTCCGAATGACAAAGTTATGACCATTTTAGTGAACACCGGTCCTTTATATATCAGTCCTAGAAAGAATTTCATTTTCTCATTACGCGTTCAGGCGCGCCGCACCAAAATTTTGTGTCCTCCATAGTGGAGGTATTGTTTCCACATGTATATTGACCGATGCCAGGAATGCCCTTCTATTATTGGCTGTAACACACGTACATTACGGCATGCCACACGACAAAAACAAGGAGAATAAGGTTTACAGTCGTCTTATTTTCTTGAATTCCCAACCAAATGGGATTCCCCGGATCATAGAGCATGTGATGAATGCAACGTTTGTCCTTACCAGACAGACTAATGTTTACACTCACCATAATCTCTCGAATCTCCTTCCAAAGGAGTGCCAATGGGTTCAGAAACTTGTTAGAAAAGCAGCGGCAAATAATGTTCTTTGACTTTCAGGGGCAAAAAGTCGTGCTTAGGGGCCGAATTTGAGGGTCCTTCGGGCCTCCTTCGCAAGCGGGCAATATTTTCTATATTCCCACGCTCGTCGCGAGCATTAGGACTACTTGTGGGTCCAAAGCGGACTCCGAATGACAAAGTTATGACCGTTTTAGTGAACACCGGTGCTTTATATCGCAGTCCTTGAAAGAACTTCATTTTCTTGTGATACGTTCTGGCGCGCCGCCCCAAAATTTTATGTCCTCCATAGTGGAGATATTGTTTCCACATATATATTGACCGATGCCAGGAATGCCCTCCTATTATTGGCTGTAACACACGTACGTTACGGCATGCCACACGAAAAAAACAAGGAGAATAAGGCTTACAGTCGCTATATTTTCTTAAATTTACAACTAGATGGGATTCCCCGAATCATAGAGCATGTGCAGAATGCATCCTTTGTCCTTACCAGGCAGACTAATGTTTATACTCACCATAATCTCTCGGATTTCCTTCCAAAGGAGTGCCAATGGGTTCAGAAACTTGTTTGAAAAGCAGCGACAAATGATGTTCTTTGACTTTCAGGGGCAAAAAGTCCAGCTTAGGCGCTGAATTTGAGGGTCCTTCTGGCCTTCTCCGCATGCCGGAAGTATTTTCTAGATTCACACGTTCTTCACGAGCATTTTGAGTACTTGTGGGTCCGAGACGGACTCCGAATGACAAAGTTATGACCGTTTTAGTGAACACCGGTCATTTATATAACAGGCCTTTAAAGAAATTCATTTTCTCGTGGCTCGTTCTGGCGCGCCGCCCCAAAATTTTGTGTCCTCCATAGTGGAGATATTGTTTCCACATATATATTGACCGATGCCAGGAATGCCCTCCTATTATTGGCTGTAACACACGTACGTTACGGCATGCCACATGACAAAAACAGGAAGAATAAGGCTTATTGTCGCCTTTTTTTCTTCAATTTACAACAAATGGGATTCCCCGGATCATAGAGAATGTGCAGAATGCAAGCTTTCTTCTTACCAGGCGGACTAATGTTTATACTCACCACTATCTCTCGGATTTCCTTCCAAGGGAGTGCCAATGGGTTCAGAAACTTGTCTGAAAAGCAGCGGCAAATAATGTTCTCTGACTTTCAAGGGCAAAAAGTCCTGCTTAGGGGCGAATTTGAGGGTCCACAAGGCCTCCTGCCCACGCCGAAAGTATTTTCTAGATTCCCACACTCGTCGCGAGCATTTTGATTACTTGTGTGTCCGAAACTGACTCCGAATGACAAAGATTTGACCCTTTTAGTGAACACCGGTCCTTTATATGGCAGTCCTTGAAATACTCCATTTTCTCGTGACGCGTTCTGGCGCGCCAGCCCAAAATTTTGTGTCCTCCATAGTGGAGATATTGTGTCCACATATATATTACCGATGCAAGGAATGTCCTCCTATTATTAGCTGTCACACACGTACGGCATGCCACACAACAAAAACAAGGAGAATAAGGCTTACATTCGTCTTATTTTCTTGAATTCACAACCAAATGGGATTCCCCGGATCATTGAGCATGTGCAGAATGCAATGTTTGTCCTTATTAGGCGGAGTAACGTTGATACTCACCGAAATCCATCGGATTTCCTTCCTAAGGAGTGTCAATGGGTTCAAAAACTTGTATGAAAAGAAGCGGCAAATGATGTTCTTTGACTTTCAGGGGCAAAAAGTCCTTCTTCGGGGCCGAATTTGAGGGTCCTCCGGGTCTCCTGCGCGTGCCAGAAGTATTTTCTAGATTCCCATGCTCGTCGGGAGCATTGTGAGTACCTGTGGGTCGGAAACGGACTCCGAATGACAAACTTATGACCGTTTTAGTGAACACCGGTCCTTTATATATCAGTCCTAGAAAGAATTTCATTTTCTCATGACGCGTTCAGGCGCAACGCCGCAAAATTTTGTGTCCTCCATAGTGGAGATATTGTTTCCACATGTATACTGACCGATGCCAGGAATGCCCTCCTATTATTGGCTGTAACACACGTACATTACGGCATGCCACACGACAGAAACAAGGAGAATAAGGTTTACAGTCGTCTTATTTTCTTGAATTCCCAACCAAATGGGATTCCCCGGATCATAGAGCATGTGATGAATGCAACGTTTGTCCTTACCAGACAGACTAATGTTTACACTCACCATCATCTCTCGAATGTCCTTCCAAAGGAGTGCCAATGGGTTCAGAAACTTGTCAAAAAAGCAGCAGCAAATAATGTTCTTCGACTTTCAGGGGCAAAAAGTCGTGCTTAGGGGCCGAATTTGAGGGTCCTTCGGGCCTCCTGCGCAAGCGGGCAGTATTTTCTATATTCCCACGCTCGTCGCGAGCATTAGGAGTACTTGTGGGTCCAAAGCGGACTCGGAATGACAAAGTTATGACCGTTTTAGTGAACACCGGTGCTTTATATGGCAGTCCTTGAAAGAACTTCATTTTCTTGTGATGGGTTCTGGCGCGCCGGCCCAAAATTTTATGTCCTCCATAGTGGAGATATTGTTTCCACATATATATTGACCGGTGCCGGGAATGCCCTCCTATTATTAGCTGTAACACACGTACGTTACGGCATGCCACACGAAAAAAAAGGAGAATAAGGCTTACAGTCGCCTTATTTTCTTGAATTTACAACCAAATGGGATTCCCCATATCATAGAGCATGTGCAGAATGCAACCTTTGTCCTTACCTGGCAGACTAATGTTTATACTCATCATAATCTCTCAGATGTCCGTCCAAAGGAGTGCCAATGGGTTCAGAAACTTGTGTGAAAAGCAGCGGCAAATAATGTTCTTTGACTTTAAGGGGCAGAAAGTCCTGCTTAGGGGCCGAATTTGAGGGTCCTTCGGGCCTCCTGCGCACACCGGAAGTAATTTCTATATTCCCACGCTCGTCTCGAGCATTTGGAGTACTTGTTGGTCCGAAACGGACTCAGGATGACAAAGTTATGACCGTTGTAGTGAACACCGGTCCTTTATATGGCAGTCCTTGAAAGAACTTCATTTTCTCGTGACGCGATCTGGCGCACCGCCCCAAAATTTTGTGTCCTCCATAGTGGAGATATTGTTTCCACATATATATTGACCGATGCCAGGAATGCCCTCCTATTATTGGCTGTAACACACGTACATTATGGCATGCTACACGACAAAAACAAGGAGAATAAGGTTTACAGTCGTCTTATTTTCTTGAATTCCCAACCAAATGGGATTCCCCGGATCATAGAGCATGTGCAGAATGCAACGTTTGTCCTTACCAGACGGACTAATGTTTCCACTCTCCATAATCTCTCGGATCTCCTTCCAAAGGAGTGCCAATGGGTTCGGAAACTTATCTGAAAAGAAGCGGCAAATAATGTTCTTTGACTTTCTGATGAGGACATGACTACCTTTGATACGACCAAAAATATTGCATACATGCATATTTGTCAGGTGATTTCTAGTGCAAACTATTCAATAATCTATTTATGTTATACAGAACAAAAATACTTCACACACTTTTGTGTTTTGTCTAATTGCAGGTGTATGAGACATTTGTGCAATCCACATATGAAGATAAGGGAGAAAGAGATGTTTACTTGCTGTTCAAAAAGTTCTCTCACGTCACTTTTGGCCCAAGAGAAGATAGAGTCCAAGTCTCTCACGTTCTGGATTCAGATTCGGACTGCACAGACATACCTGACTCAAAACGCCAACAACTTTTTCATACGGACTCCGAATTGGGTGATTTCTTTTTTTTGTTGGAAACTAGATTTCGTGCTCTTTCCAACCCAATTGGATTCACCTTTAAATTCGTCCGGAGCATTGAGTTATGGTCGAAACAATCTGACGTTGCACCAGAATCCGAGTCAAACTACAAGTCCAAAGGTGTTGCATCACCTCCACTTGGGCCCATGAGCCTTGTACGACCTAGGGTTGGTTTTAGGCTGCCTTGGGACGTCCTCCCACCTCCTTGGCCGCCACCCCTTGCTCCTATATAAGTAGATCCATCTAGTAGCTTTTTCCTTGGGATTTGTTTAGTTAAAAGTTAGCCATTGCAACTTCGTGTACTTCGTTTGTGTCCAACGACCAGACCAAGACCGCTTACGGATCCCCACCTTTATCAATACTTCATCTATATTCACAATATTCAGATTGCATTATCATATTCTTGCTTGTTCTTCGATTGCGTGCAGGAAAGACCTTCGTGGTCAGGCTGATCGTGCTTCCGGCATCGTCAGTAACCTCAGGAGATTGGTTTAGCGATTGCTAAGGCGCAACGTCGTGCACGTTTGTAGTCGGATCGTCAAAGTCGACTCCACCAAATCGATAGTTATCATCTCATCGAAAGATCGGGACACCCTCGCTTTATCAAGTGGTATCAGTTTTCAGGTTGCTCGGTGAGAATTTCCAGTTATCCCTAGGTTAGATTTATTTTCTTACATATTGTCCAAAAAAAGCCACAAAAAAAGTTAGATCTATTCATCCTTTGTCCAAGCCAGTCTGAGCCTTTGTAGTTTCTTTTCATTGTTTGCATTATTGGATTATCGGTGGCATCGTCGTGTCGAGTTGCTGGTCTTAGTGTCTAGTTCCTTTAGAGTTTCGAGTTCTGTTCACATTAGTCACGCCGCCGCTGCATCATTATTCCTTCCTCTGTCCACCATCCCATTCATCAATTTCCATCACGTGCTACCCACCGCTCATTTTCTTCATCATAGTTGAGGTTGTTCACATCTTCGCTTGATCCAATCTGCATCTTATCTATTTTGTTTTGGAAAGAGGGAGAGAAAAAAAAGAAAAAAAAGAGAGAAAGAAAAAGAAAAAAAAGTGTGAGGAAAAAAAGATAAGGAAAAAAACAAAAATTCGGATCTATCTAGACTCAATCTCGTAGTTGAATTCGGATTGGAATCTGTTTTGTGCACTGTTCAGTAAAACAGGCATAACTTCCTCATACGAAGTCAGGTGTGGCTCCACGAGTAGTCAAATGAAAGCTAGCGACGAGCCGCATCTAAATAGTTGCAGATACAAGTTCACTATTTGACACCTCAAAATCGGCTTCTAAATAGGTCTTTTTGCCGTCCGAAGTTCATGGACACAGCTTATTCCAGTTTTTTAGGCCAGTTTTAGAATTTTTTGACTCCTCATATCAATTCGGAATTTAGTGATTCTCTTTGCATTGGAAAGCTTGAGTTAGTAGCATTCTTTGAAAAAATATATCAGAAAATTGGCTCAAACTTTTCAAGAGGAAAGTTGGAGAGAGAGTTGTTGTATATCCTGCTTAACAGTTGTTTTTTCATCATTATCTTTACTGCCGTTGTGGTCTTCACTTATATCTCGCTGTCCAGAGCTACTTAGTATCCTTCATTGATGCTAGTTGTGCTACGTCGTGACCTCATTAGTGTTCTAGGCTCGCGTCTCTAGTCCGGTCTAGCCTAGGACCAGCACAGTACCGTCGTTGAGCGTTTATTCAACATTGCGTCTCTGAATTGATTATTGATAATATTTTGCTACCATATATAGCCAACCCAGCTCCACATATTTCTGCACCGTGTATACGTACGTTCCCCTGGCAATCGCTTTACACAATCTTCAGAGTTATTTGACACCGCTGGTTGCGTGTCACCACCTGCTGCTTGGTAAGAACTTGTAAGATATTGATATTTGCTTTACTGTGAGCGCTTTACCACCACATCCTAGTAGTTCATAGGAACATTATTCTTGAACTTTGTTTCTTGTTTCTACTAATCATGACAGGATCTAGAGTCAATTCATGGGGTTTGTCGATCGTGGGAGATGTGCCATCACCTATGCAAATACCACAACCGTCACGAGAGGTGCACAAACATGCAAATGCACATGATCAGGTTAATGTTTCTATACCACCATTTAATGGCCGTTTTAGACCTGCTTTATATATTGAATGGGAGTTTGACATAAATAATATATTTGCTTCCAATAATTTTGATGTACGTAAAAAAGTTAAGGTTGCGGTTGGTTCTTTCACTGGTTATGCTGTAGTTTGGTGGAGTGAATATTGTCGGTTACACCCTAATGATATACCTACTACTTGGGATGATTTGAAACTTGCCATGCGACATACATTCGTTCCCGCTTATTATACTCGTGACATGATTACAAAGTTGCAACATTTAAAACAAGGTAGTGACACCGTAACGAAATATTATGATACGTTACAAACTACCTTGCTGCATTCCTCTTTAGAAGAAAGTGAAGAAGATTTTATGGATAGATTTTGGGGAGGATTAAATCGTGACATTCAGGAGATACTAATTCATGAAGAGTGTTATCCTATGGACCATTTGTTTCATCTTGCTTGCAAAGCTGAACAGGAAATAAAACGACGTGTTGCGCACAAGGAGAACAAGCGCGAGATGCACATTCCAAGAGTTGATACGGTTGTCCCTTCAACTACTAAGCATACTATGACAACCACATCCGTTGTTGTGAGGACTACATCACCTCCACCATGTGACACATCATCACCGAGAGTGCCTACATCATCTGAGTTGATCATAAGAGCTAATGACAAAGGTACTAATCTTCCACCTCTACATGAGTATGACGAATGTCTTGTCAATTTAAGTGCACCATGCGGTGAGCTACCCACTACTTTGATCACACCAGCTACTTTAGAGGACTATGTTGATGATTTGACTTTGCCATGTGATCAAACAATTTTGAGTGAGCCCATTGAATTAACTATCGATGCAAAAGAATCAAGTCAATCAGGGAATAAATCAGACTTGGATCAAATATGTTTGAAAATAATTGTGCCAATGTTTAATCATTTTGATATGACCTCTAATCTTGGTGATGGTTCATCAATGTTGGGATGGTTTAATGATAAGCATCGTCAATATTTTGATATGAATAATAGCTTCACTTATATGTGCAAACTGAGTTGCAATATTTTCATGCCTTCTACTTCTTGTGATAATATTTTGGCTTTAGATTTTATCAACTATGAAGGTTACTCATGTATACATGTGCCATATGTGCAAAAACAAAGGAAAGTAAAAATGGATGACATATACATATACAACATGTACACCTTGTCTCTTTTGTTAGCCACATTTCAGATTAAGCAACGCCAAGGACGGCTTTGTTTTCAAGAAGGGGAGGATGATGAGGACATGACTACCTTTGATACGACCAAAAATATTGCATACATGCATATTTGTCAGGTGGTTTCTAGTGCAAACTATTCAATAATCTATTTATGTTATACAGAACAAAAATACTTCACACACTTTTGTGTTTTGTCTAATTGCAGGTGTATGAGACATTTGTGCAATCCACATATGAAGATAAGGGAGAAAGAGATGTTTACTTGCTGTTCAAAAAGTTCTCTCACGTCACTTTTGGCCCAAGAGAAGATAGAGTCCAAGTCTCTCACGTTCTGGATTCAGATTCGGATTGCACAGACATACCTGACTCAAAACGCCAACAACTTTTTCATACGGACTCCGAATTGGGTGATTCTTTTTTAGTTGGAAACTAGATTTCGTGCTCTTTCCAAACCAATTGGATTCACCTTTAAATTCACCCGGAGCATTGAGTTATGGTCGAAACAATCTGACGTTGCACCAGAATCCGAGTCAAACTACAAGTCCAAAGGTGTTGCATCACCTCCACTTGGGCCCATGAGCCTTGTACGACCTAGGGTTGCTTTAGGCTGCCTTGGGACGTCCTCCCACCTCCTTGGCCGCCACCCCTTGCTCCATCTAGTAGCTTTTTCCTTGGGATTTGTTTAGTTAAAAGTTAGCCATTGCAACTTCGTGTACTTCGTTTGTGTCCAACGACCAGACCAAGACCGCTTACGGATCCCCACCTTTATCAATACTTCATCTATATTCACAATATTCAGATTGCATTATCATATTCTTGCTTGTTCTTCGATTGCGTGCAGGAATAGACCTTCGTGGTCAGGCTGATCGTGCTTCCGGCATCGTCAGTAACCTCAGGAGATTGGTTTAGCGATTGCTAAGGCGCAACATCGTGCACGTTTGTAGTCGGATCGTCAAAGTCGACTCCAACAAATCGATAGTTATCATCTCATCGAAAGATCGAGACACCCTCGCCTTTATCACTTTCAGGGGCAAAAAGTCGTGCTTAGGGGCCGAATTTGAGGGTCCTTCGGGCCGCCTGCGCAAGCCGGCAACATTTTCTATATTCCCACGCTCGACACGAGCATTAGGAGTACTTGTGGGTCTAAAGCGGACTCGGAATGACAAAGTTATGACTGTTTTAGTGAACACCGGTGCTTTATATGGCAGTCCTTGAAAGAACATCATTTTCTCGTGATGCGTTCTGGCGCGCCGCCCCAAAATTTTGTGTCCTCCATAGTGGAGATATTGTTTCCACATATATATTGACCGATGCCAGGAATGCCCTCCTATTATTGGCTGTACACACGTACGTTACAGAATGCCACACGAAAAAAAAGGAGAATAAGGCTTATAGTCGCCTTATTTTCTTGAATTTACAACCAGATGGGATTCCCCGTATCATATAGCATGTGCAGAATGCAACCTCTGTCCTTACCAGGCAGACTAATGTTTATACTCACCATAATCTCTCGGATTTCCGTCCAAAGGAGTGACAATGGGTTCAGAAACTTGTGTGAAAAGCAGGGGCAAATAATGTTCTTTGACTTTAAGGGGCAAAAAGTGCTGCTTAGGGGCCAAATTTGAGGGTCCTTCGGGCCTCCTCCGCACGCCGAAAGTATTTTCTAGATTCCCATGCTCGTCTCGAGCATTTGGAGTACTTGTTGGTCCGAAATGGACTCGGAATGACAAAGTTATGACCGTTTTAATGAACACCGGTCCTTTATATGGCAGTCCTTGAAAGAACTTCATTTTCTCGTGACGCGTTCTGGCGCACGGCCCCAAAATATTGTGTCCTCCATAGTGCAGATATTGTTTCCACATATATATTGACCGATGCCAGGAATGCCCTCCTATTATTGGCTATAACACACGTACGTTACGGCATGCCACACGACAAAAACTAGGAGAATAAGGCTTACAGTCGCCATATTTTCTTGAATTTACTACCAGATGGGATTCCCCGTATCATAGAGCATGTGCAGAATGCAACCTTTGTCCTTACCAGGCGGACTAATGTTTATACTCGCCATAATCACTCGGATTTCCTTCCAATGGAGTGCCAATGGGTTCAGAAACTTGTCTGAAAAGCAGCGACAAATGATGTTCTTTGACTTTCAGGGGCAAAAAGTCCTGCTTAGGGGCCGAATTTGAGGGTTCACCAGGCCTCCTGCCCATACCGGAAGTATTTTCTAGATTCCCACGCTCGTCCCGAGCATTTTGAGTATTTTAGGTCCGAAACGAACTCCCAATGACAAAGTTATGAACGTTTTAGTGAACACCTGTCCTTTATATGCTAGTCCTTGAAAGAACTTCATTTTCTCGTGACGCGTTCTGGCGCGCCGCCCCAAAATTTTGTGTCCTCCATAGTGGAGATATTGTTTCCACATATATACTGATCGATGCAAGGAATGCCCTCCTATTATTGGCTGTCACACACGTACATTACATCATGCCACACGACAAAAACAAGGAGAATAAGGTTTACAGTCGTCTAATTTTCTTGAATTCCCAACCAAATGGGATTCCCCGGATCATATAGCATGTGCAGAATGCAACGTTTGTCCTTACCAGACGGACTAATGTTTACACTCACCATAATCGCTCGGATCTCCTTCCAAAGGAGTGCCAATGGGTTCAGAAACTTGTCTGAAAAGCAGCGGCAAATAATGTTCTTTGACTTTCAGGGGCACAAAGTCGTGCTTAGGGGCCGAATTTGAGGGTCCTTACGGCCTCCTGCGCAAGCCGGCAGTATTTTCTATATTCCCACGCTCGTCACAAGCATTAGGAGTATTCGTGGGTCCAGAGCGGACTCGGAATGAAAAGGTTAACACTGTTTTTAGTGAACACCGGTGCTTTATGGCAGTCCTTGAAAGAACTTCATTTTCTCGTGATGCTTTCTAGCATGCCGCCCCAAAATTTTGTGTCCTCCATAGTGGAGATATTGTTTCCACATATATATTGACCGATGCCAGGAATGCCCTCCTATTATTGGCTGTAACACACGTACGTTACGGCATGCCACACAAAAAAATAAGGAGAATAAGGCTTACAGTCGCCTTATTTTCTTGAATTTACAACCAGATGGGATTCCCCGTATCATAGAGCATGTGCAGAATGCAACCTTTGTCCTTACCACGCAGACTAATGTTTATACTCACCATAATATCTCGGATTTCCGTCCAAAGGAGTGCCAATGGGTTCAGAAACTTGTGTGAAAAGCAGCGGCAAATAATGTTCTTTGACTTTAAGGGGCAAAAAGTCCTGCTTAGGGGCCGAATTTGAGGGTTCTCCGGGCCTCCTGCCATGCCGAAAGTATTTTCTAGATTCCCACGCTCGTCCCGAGCATTTTGAGTACTTGTTGGTCCGAAACGGACTCGGAATGACACAGTTATGACCGTTTCGGTGAACACCGGTCCTTTATATGGCAGTCCTTGAAAGAACTTCATTTTCTCGTGACGCGTTCTGGCGCACGGCCCCAAAATTTTGTGTCCTCCATAGTGGAGATATTGTTTCCACATATATATTGACCGATGCCAGGAATGCCCACCTATTATTGGCTGTAACACACGTACGTCACGGCATGCCACACGAAAAAAACAAGGAGAATAAGGCTTACAGTCGCCATATTTTCTTAAATTTAAAACGAGATGGGATTCCCCGAATCATACAGCATGTGCAGAATGCATCCTTTGTCCTTACCAGGCGAACTCATGTTTATACTCACCATACTCACTCAAATTTCCTTCGAGTGCCAATGGGTTCAGAAACTTGTCTGAAAAGCAGCGACAATTGATGTTCTTTGACTTTCAGGGGCAAAAAGTCCTGCTTACGGGCCGAATTTGAGGGTTCCCCAGGCCACCTGCCCATGCCAGAAGTATTTTATAGATTCCCACGCTCGCCCCGAGCATTTTGAGTACTTGTGGGTCCGAGACGGACACGGAATGACAAAGTTATGACTGTTTTAGTGAACACCGGACCTTTATATGCTAGTCCTTGAAAGAACTTCATTTTCTCGTGACGCGTTCTGGCGCGCCACCCCAAAATTTTGTGTCCTCCATAGTGGAGATATTGTTTCCACATATATATTGACAGATGCCAGGAATGCCCTCCTATTATTGGCTGTAACACACGTACGTTATGGCATGCCACATGACAAAAACAAGGAGAATAAGGCTGACAGTCGCCTTATTTTCTTCAATTTACAACCAGATGGGATTCCCCGTATCATAGAGCATGTGCAGAATGCAACCTTTGTCCTTACCAGGCAGACTAATGTTAATACTCACCATAATCTCTCCGATTTCCGTCCAAAGGAGTGCCAATGGGTTCAGAAACTTGTGTGAAAAGCAGCGGCAAATAATGTTATTTGACTTTAAGGGGCAAAAAGTCTTGCTTAGGGGCCGAATTTGAGGGTCCTTCGAGCCTCCTGCGCATGCCGGAAGTATTTTCTAGATTCCCACGCTCGTCTCGAGCATTTGGAGTACTTGTGGGTCCGAAACGAACTCGGAATGACAAAGTTATGACCATTTTAGTGAACACTGGTCCTTTGTATGGCAGTCCTTGAAAGAACTTCATTTTCTCGAGACGTGTTCCGGCACGCCGCCTCAAAATATTGTGTCCTCCATAGTGGAGATATTGTTTCCATATATATTGATGGATGACAGGAATGCCCTCCTATTATTGGCTGTAACACACGTACGTTACGGCATGCCACACAAAAAAAGGAGAATAAACCTTACAATCGCCTTATTTTCTTGAATTTACAACCAGATGGGATTCCCCATATCAAAGAGCATGTGCAAAATGCAACCTTTGTCCTTACCAGGCAGACTAATGTTTATACTCACCATAATCTCTCGGATTTCCGTCCAAAGGAGTGCCAATGGGTTAAGAAACTTGTGTGAAAAGCAGCGGCAAATAATGTTATTTGACTTTAAGGGGCAAAAAGTGCTGCTTAGGGGCCGAATTTGAGGGTCCTTCGGGCCTCCTGCTCACGCCGAAAGTATTTTCTAGATTCCCACGCTTGTCTCGAGCATTTGGAGTACTTGTTGGTCCGAAACGGACTCGGAATGACAAAGTTATGACCGTTTTAGTGAACACCGGTCCTTTATATGGCAGTCCTTGAAAGAACTTCATTTTCTCGTGACGCGTTCTGGCGCACCGCCCCAAAATTTTTTGTTGTCCATAGTGGAGATATTGTTTCCACATATATATTGACCGATGCCAGGAATGCCCACCTATTATTGGCAGTAACACACGTACGTTACGGCATGCCACACGAAAAAAAACAAGGAGAATAAGGCTTACAGTCGCCATATTTTCTTAAATTTAAAACGAGATGGGATTCCCCGAATATAGAGCATGTGCAGAATGCATCCTTTGTCCTTACCAGGCGAAATCATGTTTATACTCACCATACTCACTCAGATTTCCTTGGAGTGCCAATGAGTTCAGAAACTTGTCTGAAAAGCAGCGACAATTGATGTTCTTTGACTTTCAGGGGCAAAAATCCTGCTTAGGGGCCGAATTTGAGGGTTCACCAGGCCTCCTGCCCATGCCGGAAGTATTTTATAGATTCCCACGCTCGTCCTGAGCATTTTGAGTACTTGTGGGTCCGAAACGGACTCGGAATGACAAAGTTATGACCGTTTTAGTGAACACCGGTCCTTTATATGCTAGTCCTTAAAAGAACTACATTTTCTCATGACGCGTTCCGGGGGCAGCCCCAAAATTTTCTGTCCTCCGTAGTGGAGATATTGTTTCCACATATATATTGACCGATGCAAGGAATGCCCTCCTATTATTGACTGTCACACACGTATGTTACGGCATGCCACACGACAAAAGCAAGGAGAATAAGGTCTACAGTCGTGTTATTTTCTTGAATTCCCAACCAAATGGGATTCCCCGGATCATAGAGCATGTGCAGAATGCAACGTTTGTCCTCACCAGACGGACTAATGTTTACACTCACCATAATCTCTCGGATCTCCATCCAAAGGAGTGCCAATGGGTTCAGAAACTTGTCTGAAAAGCAGCGGCAAATAATGTTCTTTGACTTTCAGGGGCAAAAAGTCGTGCTTAGGGGCCGAATTTGAGGGTCCTTCGGGCCTCCTACGCAAGCCGGCAGTATTTTCAATATTCCCACGCTCGTCACGAGCATTATGAGTACTTGTGGGTCCAAAGCGGACTCAGAATGACAAAGTTATGACTGTTTTAGTGAACACCGGAGCTTTATATGGTAGTCCTTGAAAGAACTTCATTTTCTCGTGATGCGTTCTGGCGCGCCGCCCCAAAATTTTTTGTCCTCCATAGTGGAGATATTGCTTCCACATATATATTGACCGATGCTAGGAATGCCCTCCTATTATTGGTTGTAACAGACGTACGTTACGGAATGCCACACGAATAAAACACGGATAATAAGGTTTACAGTCGCCTTATTTTCTTGAATTTACAACCAGATGGGATTCCCCGTATCATAGAGCATGTGCAGAATGCAACCTTTGTCCTTACCAGGCAGACTAATGTTTATACACACCATAATCTCTCGGATTTCCGTCCAAAGGAGTGCCAATGGGTTCAGAAACTTGTGTGAGAAGCAGCGGCAAATAATGTTCTTTAAGTTTAAGGGGCAAAAAGTGCTGCTTAGGGGCCGAATTTGAGGGTCCTTCGGGCCTCTTGCTCACGCCAAAAGTATTTTCTAGATTCCCACGCTCGTCTCGAGCATTTGGAGTACTTGTTGGTCCGAAACGGACTCGGAATGACAAAGTTATGACCGTTTTAGTGAACACCGGTCCTTTATATGGCAGTCCTTGAAAGAACTTCATTTTCTCGTGACGCGTTCTGGCGCACGGCCCCAAAATATTGTGTCCTCCATAGTGGAGATATTGTTTCCACATATATATTGACCGATGCCAGGAATGCCCTCCTATTATTGGCTGTAACACACGTAGGCTACGGCATGCCACACGACAAAAACTAGGAGAATAAGGCTTACAGTCGCCATATTTTCTTGAATTACATCCAGATGGAATTCCCCGTATCATTGAGCATGTGCAGAATGCAACCTTTGACCTTACCAGGCGGACTAATGTTTATACTCACCATAATTACTCGGATTTCCTTCCAAAGGAGCGCCAATGGGTTCAGAAACATGTCTAAAAAGCAGCGACAAATGATGTTCTTTGACTTTCAGGGGCAAAAAGTCCTGCTTAGGGGCCGAATTTGAGGGTTCAGCAGGCCTCCTGCCCATGCCGGTAGTATTTTTTAGATTCCCACGCTCGTCCCGAGCATTTTGATTACTTGTGGGTCCGAAACAGACTCCGAATGACAAAGTTATGACCGTTTTAGTGAATACCGGTCCTTTATATGCTAGTCCTTGAAAGAACTTCATTTTCTCGTGACGCGTTCTAGCGCGCCACCCCAAAATTTTTTGTCCTCCATAGTGGAGATATTGTTTCCACATATATATTGACAGATGCCAGGAATGCCCTCCTATTATTGGCTGTCACACACGTACATTACATCATGCCACATGACAAAAACAAGGAGAATAAGGCTGACAGTCGCCTTATTTTCTTCAATTTACAACCAGATGGGATTCCCCGTATCATAGAGCATGTGCAGAATGCAACCTTTGTCCTTACCAGGCAGACTAATGTTTATACTCACCATAATCTCTCGGATTTCCGTCCAAAGGAGTGCCTGGGTTCAGAAACTTGTGTGAAAAGCAGCGGCAAATAATGTTATTTGACTTTAAGGGGCAAAAAGTCCTGCTTAGGGGCCGAATTTGAGGGTCCTTCAGCCTCCTGCGCACGCCGGAAGTATTATCTAGATTCCCACGCTCGTCTCGAGCATTTGGAGTACTGGTGGGTCCAAAACGGACTCGGAATGACAAAGTTATGACCATTTTAGTGAACACTGGTCCTTTGTATGGCAGTCCTAGAAAGAACTTCATTTTCTCGAGACGTGTTCTGGCACGCCGCCCCGAAATTTTGTGTCCTCCATAGTGGAGATATTGTTTCCATATATATTGATGGATGACAGGAATGCCCTCCTATTATTGGCTGTAACACACGTACGTTACGGCATACCACACGAAAAAAAACAAGGAGAATAGGCCTTACAGTCGCCTTATTTTCTTGAATTTACAACTAGATGGGATTCCCCATATCATAGAGCATGTGCAGAATGCAACCTTTGTCCTTACCAGGCAGACTAATGTTTATACTCACCATAATCTCTCGGATTTCCGTCCAATGGAGTGCCAATGGGTTCAGAAACTTGTGTGAAAAGCAGCGGCAAATAATGTTCTTTGACTTTAAGGGGCAAAAAGTCCTGCTTAGGGGCCGAATTTGAGGGTCCTTCGGGCCTCCTGTGCACGCCGAAAGTATTTTCTAGATTCCCATGCTCGTCCCGAGCATTTGGAGTACTTGTTGGTCCGAAACAGACTCGGAATGACAATGTTATGACCGTTTTAGTGAACACCGGTGCTTTATATGGCAGTCCTTGAAAGAACTTCATTTTCTCATGACGCGTTCTGGCGCACGGCCCCAAAATTTTGTGTCCTCCATAGTGGGGATATTGTTTCCACATATATATTGACCGATGCCAGGAATGCGCTCTTATTATTGGCTGTAACACACGTACGTTACGGCATGCCACACGACAAAAACAAGGAGAATAAGGCTTACAGTCGCCATATTTTCTTGAATTTACAACCATATGGGATTCCCCGAATCATAGAGCATGTGCAGAATGCATACTTTGTCCTTACCAGGGAATGCATACTTTGTGATGAGGACATCAATACCATTGTTACACCCACAACCCCTGCTACTATACATACTGGACCGATTACTGGAGCTCGCGCACGCCAATTAAATTACCAGGTACTTTCGTTTCTTGGTAATGATTCTAATGTTCATGAGAATATGATGCTGTCTAAATTGGATACATTTGTTTTGCTTACAAATGAAGGGCCTAGCTTGGAGAAGGATGAACATTGGAGCAAGAACAAGCATGGAGTTGATGGCATGCGCAAGGGAGACCAGAACAGAGTTTCAAGTGATGATTTCAGGACTTTGAAGCCACCATAATGAGTGCATGAAGCCTTGGACGAAATATACAAGATGTCACTTCATAATTTTCGTCCAGAGGCTATTCTAGGTGCTGCGTCACCTTATTTTGGGCCAGGCCCATGTAATTTCGAAATACTTCAATATAGGCTGGTTTTTAGAGTCCGTATGTGTGGGGAAACAAGAGTTATGGTGGGTTTCGGACCCCTCCTCCAAGGGCCACGAAATTCCCCCCTCTTCCTCCATATATACAGCCCCTAGGGCATCGTTTAGACTTTGGGTTTTGTTTAGATTAAAAGTTCGCCATAGCTGCAACTTCGCGGACTTCGTTTGTGTTCAACGATCAGACAAAGGCATCACAGAACCCCACCTTGATCAATAAAGCTTTCCTCTTATATTCGCAATATCCAGATTACAATCTTAGTTTCTTGCTTGTTCTTCGTTTGCCTGCAGGAAACAGACCTTCGTGGTCAGGTTGATCGTGCTCCGGCGTGGTCAATAACCTCTCGGAGTTGGTTTAGCGATTGCTAAGGCGCGACGTCCTCGCACGTTCGTAGTCGGATCGTCAAAGTCGACTTCCACCAAAACGATATCCATCATCTTTGCCTCTATCAAGTGGTATCAGATTTCCAGGTTGCTCGGTGAGATTTTACAGTTTTTCGTAGTTTAGATCGAGTCTGTTCTTCATACATATTTTTAAATGTAGAGGTTGCCCCTATCATCGAAAGACGGGACACCTTTGCACCATATACCACATATCCACCGCCATCACGCTAATCTGAGTCCACCTCCATCACAGATTCGCCACCAGTCCGTGTTCCATTGCCCTACAAATATCCGCCACCAGTCCGAGTTTCCACCAGATTCATCTCCGCCACCAGTCCTAGTCCGAGTCCAGTAATTATTGCTTTGTTCTCGATTTCTAGATCATGTGATACTCCGAGTCGTGACAGAGTAGGACTCCCCAACTTCCGAGCCATCCGCGGAAGAAAAATAGTTCCAGTTTCAAAAAAAAACTAAGTCTGGAAAATTCTGGCTAGGCAGTTTTTAGGACATTTCTAGACTTTTTCGAAAAAAAATGTTGCGGAGCAAAAAAGAGAGGAAAAAAAGTGCAAAAAAGGTGAAAAAAGAAAAAAAAATCACAGTGTGCTCCTCCCTTGTTTACGTGCAGCGCCGTGATTTTGTCAGTGTTCTAGGCTCGCGTCTCTAGTACGGTCTAGCCTAGGACCAGCACAGTACCGTCGTTGAGCGTTTATTCAACTTTGCATCTCTGAATTGATTATTGCTGACCATTTTTGCTACCATATTACAAGCCTTCCCAACTCCACATACATCTACATCGTGCGTTTGACTCTCCCTGGAAATCGCTCTATCCAAGCTTTGAGAGTTTTGACTACATCGGTTGCCGATCACCGCCTGCGGCTGGGTAAGAACTGGTAAGAATATGAGATTCGCTTGACGGATTTGTGACACCCACCACCACCACCACTTGTTAGTAGTCTATAGGATCATATTTTTGTGTGTTTCTATTGCTGCTAACCATGCCAGGATCACAAGGCGAAGAGATTGACTGGGAGAACTTAACAAACAAGGAGCTTCATGATAAGTTTGATAGAGGCAAAGGTGTCTCGTCTTTCGATGAGATGATGGATATCGCTTTGGTGGAAGTCGACTTTGACGATCCGACTACGAACGTGCGAGGACGTCGCGCCTTAGCAATCGCTAAACCAACTCCGAGAGGTTATTGACCACACCGGAGCACGATCAACCTGACCATGAGGGTCTATTTCCTGCGAGCAAACGAAGAACAAGCAAGAAACAGAGATTGCAATCTAGATATTGCGAATATAAGATGAAAGCTTTATTGATCAAGGTGGGGTTCTGTGATGCCTTTGTCTGGTCGTTGAACACAAACGAAGTACGCGAAGTTGCAGCTATGGCAAACTTTAATCTAAACAAAACCCAAAGTCTAAACGACGCCCTAAGGGCTGTATATATGGAGGAAGATGGGGGAATTTCGTGGCCCTTGGGAAAGGGGTCCGAAACCAACCCTATCTCTTGTTTCCCCACACATACGGACTCTAAAAACAGCCTATACTCAAGTATTTCAAAATTACATGGGCCTGGCCCAATAATAAGGTGACGCAGCACCTAGAATAGCCTCTGGACGAAAGTTATGAAGTAGCATCTTGTATATTTCGTCCGAGGCTTCATGCACGCATTATGGTGGCTTCAACGTCCTGAAATCATCACTTGTAAGTCCGTTCTTGTTCCCCTTGCGCATGCCATCATCTCCATGCTTGTTCTTGCTCCAATGTTCATCCTTCTCCAAGCTAGGCCCTTCATTTGTAACAAAACAAATGTATCCAATTTAGGCAGCATCATATTCTCATGAACATTAGAATCATTACCAAGAAACGAAAGTACCTGGTAATTTAATTGGCGTGCGCGAGCTCTAGTAATTGGTCCAGTATGTATAGCAGCAGGGGCTGTGGGTGTAACAATGGTATTGATGTCCTCATCATCCTCCCCTTCTTGAAATGAAGTCGTCCTCGACGGAAGCTCATCTTCCTCACCCAAATAAGGCTTCAAATCTGCAATGTTAAAAGTGGGACTAACCCCAAAATCTGCAGGCAACTCAAGTTTATATGCATTATCATTTATTTTCTCTAACACCTTAAAAGGACCATCAGCACGTGGCATTAGCTTTGATTTGCGCAAATCAGGAAATCTATCCTTACACAAATGTAACCAAACAAGATCTCCAGGTGCAAACACAACCTGTTTTCTACCCTTATCTCCAACAAGTTTATATTTAGCATTCATACGCTCAATGTTTTCCTTAGTTAACTCATGCATTTTTAAAATCAATTCAGCACGTTGTTTAGCATCAAAATTAACCTTCTCCAAAGATGGAAGAGGCAACAAATCAATAGGTGCACGAGGTAGGAAACCATACACAATTTCAAAAGGGCACATCTTAGTAGTAGAATGCAATGAACGATTATAAGCAAATTCAATATGAGGCAAGCATTCTTCTCACATTTTCTTATTATTCTTCAAAACAGCCCTAAGAATAGTAGACAATGTTCTATTGACTACTTCAGTTTGTCCATCAGTTTGGGGGTGACAAGTAGTACTGAAAAGTTGTTTAGTCCCCAACTTAGCCCATAAACATCTCCAAAAGTGGCTAAGAAATTTAGTATCACGATCTGAAACAATAGTATTTGGTACACCATGCAAGCAAATAATTTCACGAAAGAACAAATCAGCAACATTAACAGCATCATTGCTTTTATGACATGGTATAAAGTGTGCCATTTTCGACAATCTATCCACGACAACAAATATGCTATCCCTGCCCTTCTTTGTTCGAGGTAAACCTAAAACAAAGTCCATAGATATATCCTCCCAAGGAACACTAGGTACAGGCAAAGGCATATATAAACCATGAGCATTGAGTCGTGACTTAGCTTTTTGACATGTAGTGAAGCGAGCAACAAAGCGCTCAACATCCCGTCTCATCTTTGGCCAAAAGAAATGTGTAGTAAGTACGTCCTCCGTCTTCTTCATGCCAAAGTGTCCCATTAATCCTCCTCCATGCGCCTCCTACAACAACAACAGACGAATGGAGCTAGCGGGAATGCATAGCTTGTTAGCACGGAACACAAATCCATCATTAACGACGAACTTGTTCCATGTTCGTCCTTCTTTACAATTCTGCAATACATCTTTAAAATCGGCATCATGCACATATTGATCTTTGATGGTCTCCAAACCAAGTATTTTGAAGTCATGTTGTGAAAGCATAGTATAGCGACGAGACAATGCATCAGCAATAACATTTTCTTTACCCTTCTTGTGTTTAATGACATAAGGGAAAGCCTCAATGAATTCAACCCATTTAGCATGTCTACGATTCAGTTTAGCTTGACTTTTAATATGTTTCAAAGATTCGTGATCAGAATGTATAACAAATTCTTTGGGCCATAAATAATGTTGCCATGTTTCTAAAGTCCGAACAAGAGCATATAATTCTTTATCATAAGTAGAATAATTCAGACTAGGCCCACTCAATTTTTCAGAAAAGTATGCAACAGGTTTGCCATCTTGTAATAACACACCTCCTAATCCAATTCCACTAGCAAAGCATTCAAGTTCAAAAGTCTTATTAAAATCGGGAAGTTGGAGTAAAGGAGCATGTGTCAACTTATCTTTCAATACCGTGAAGGCTTCTTCCTGTGCGGTACCCCAAACAAAAGGCACATCATTCTTTGTAAGCTCATTGAGAGGTGCAGCAATGGTGCTGAAATCTCTCACAAAACGCCTATATAATCCTGCGAGGCCTAGAAAACTCCTCACTTGTGTGACCGTTTTGGGCTGCGGCAAACTCTCAATAGCTTCAATCTTGGCTTTATCAACTTCAATTCCCTGTGGAGTAACAACATAGCCAAGAAAAGACACTCGGTCGGTGCAAAAGGTGCACTTCCCAAGGTTACCAAACAAACGTGCATCACGTAGAGCAATAAAAACAACACGTAAATGTTCCAAATGTTCCTCCAAAGATTTGCTATAAATCAATATGTCATCAAAGTAAACTACCACAAATCGTCCAATGAAAGCACGTAAAACTTCGTTCATTAATCTCATGAAAGTACTAGGTGCATTAGTTAACCCAGAAGGCATGACTAACCACTCATATAATCTAAACTTAGTTTTAAATGCTGTTTTCCATTCATCTCCCAATTTCATACGAATTTGATGGTATCCACTACACAAATCAACTTTGGAGAATATTGTAGAGCCACTCAATTCATCAAGCATATCATCTAGCCTAGGAATAGGATGACGATAACGAATAGTAATATTATTAATGCCTCTACAATCTACGCACATACGCGAAGTACCATCCTTTTTCGGCACTAAAATGATAGGAACAACACAAGGACTAAGGGATTCGCGTATATAACCTTTGTCGAGCAGCTCCTGTACTTGACGCATAATCTCATTCGTCTCCTCTGGATTGGTACGGTATGGTGCACGGTTGGGTAATGATGCACCGGGAATTAAGTCAATCTGATGCTCAATCCCTCGAATGGGAGGTAATCCCGGTGGCACGTCTTGTGGAAAGACGTCAGCGAACTCCTGCAAAATGTTAGTGACAGCAGGAGGCAAAGAGGAAGGCACGTCCTCGAATGAAAATAATGCCTCTTTGGACAGAAAAGCATAGCAAACAGATTTGCTGAAATCTAGCTCATCAATATCAGATTTGGTGGCAAATAAACATGCACTTTTCAATTTAATTTCAGAAGCAACACTAGATGGTTTATTATTGGGCTTCATTTGTTGCTCAAATTCTTTTGCCACAATCTGATTTTCACTCTTATTCTTCTCCTGTTTTGCTTTATTAGCTCTATTAATATCATCTTTCAAAATGGAATCAGGAGTCATAGGAAGCAAAGTAATATTTTTATCCTTATGAACAAGAGTATACTGATTGTTTCTACCATGGTGTACAGAATTTTTATCAAATTGCCATGGTCGACCAAGTAATAAGGAACATGCTTGCATAGGTACCACATCACAATCAACATAATCAGCATACTCTTAACCTTGCCGCTATTGTTGAACCATTGGATGAAGTAAGGATGTGGATGTGGTCTTGTGGTGAGAGATAGCTTCTCCACCATCTCCATGCTAGCCAAGTTGTTGCAGCTCCCTCCATCTATGATGACGCGCACATAACGTTTCTTCACAACTCCCTTTGTATGGAACAAATTATGCCTCTGATTTTGCTCAGCTTGTGTGACCTGCACACGCAAAACACGTTGAGCAACTAAACATTCATACCTGTCAGCGTCTTCAGGAGCCATGTATTGCGTCTCATGATCAGAGTCATCTCCACCGTGTTCTTCACGTGTGATAAGAGCCAAACTCTCCTCATCATAGTCACTAGCGGACTCATACCCACCATCCTCAGTAGCAATCATCACACGCTGAGATTTGCATTCTCGCGCATAATGTCCTCTTCCCTTACAGCGACGAAAAATAATATCACTTGTGTGCCCTGTTGATGCCATGGACGAAGAAGAGCTCTATACAGGCCCGGCAGGTGTGCTCTTGGCAGATAGTGGTGGTTTTGCCTGCTTTCTTGTATCACGGCTGGAGGTGGCACCTGATGGAGGTGCTGGTGCAGTGGAAGTAGAGGATGCACGCAGTGTCCATGATGAAGGTCGACCTGCAGAAAAGTTAGTTCGTGCCAATGCTTGTCGATCCTGCACTTCACGTTCAGCTTTACAAGCAAGATGGAATAAACGAGTGATATTAGTATACTCCTTATACTCTAGAATGGTCTGAATCTCTCTATTTAATCCACCCATAAAATGTGCAAGCATAGCTTCGTTCTCCTCAACAATAGCACATCTAATCATGCCAGTTTGTAATTCCTGATAATACTCTTCTACAGAAATTTTCCCTTGTCGTAAACGTAGCAATTTTTGAAGCAATTCACGTTGATAATATGGTGGAACCCAACGAGTACGCATAGCAGTTTTCAAAGCAGCCCAAGTAGCTGGAATAGGATATAATCTACAATGTTCAGACCACCATACACATGCAAAACTAGTGAAAGCACAAACAGCAGCAGCAACCCGTCTCTCCTCGGGATATTGTAAACATGTAAAACGTTGTTCAGTTTCTAACTCCCAAGTAAGATATATATCAGGAACATATCTACCCTCAAATGGTGGAATATTCAATTTCAGTTTAGGAATATGGTCATTATCTCGTACCTGAGGTGGTTGATAGAGGCAAAGGTGTCCCGTCTTTCGATGAGATGATGAATATCGCTTTGATGGAAGTCGACTTTGACGATCCGACTACGAACGTGCGAGGACGTCGCGCCTTAGCAATCGCTAAACCAACTCCGAGAGGTTATCGACCACGCCGGAGCACGATCAACCTGACCACGAGGGTCTGTTTCCTGCGAGCAAACGAAGAACAGGCAAGAAACTGAGATTGCAATCTGGATATTGCGAATATAAGATGAAAGCTTTATTGATCAAGGTGGGGTTCTTTGACGCCTTTGTCTGGTCGCTGAACACAAACGAAGTACGCGAAGTTGCAGCTATGGCGAACTTTTAATCTAAACAAAACCCAAAGTCTAAACGACGCCCTAAGGGCTGTATATATGGAGGAAGAGGGGGGCAATTTCGTGGCCCTTGAGGAAGGGGTCCGAAACCAACCCTATCTCTTGTTTCCCCACACATACGGACTCTAAAAACAGCCTATACTTATGTATTTCGAAATTACATGGGCCTGGCCCAATAATAAGGTGACGCAGCACCTAGAATAGCCTCCGGACGAAAGTTATGAAGTAGCATCTTGTATATTTCGTCCAAGGCTTCATGCACGCATTATGGTGGCTTCAACGTCCTGAAATCATCACTTGTAACTCCGTTCTTGTTCCCCATGCGCATGCCATCATCTCCATGCTTGTTCTTGCTCCAATGTTCATCCTTCTCAAAGCTAGGCCCTTCATTTGTAAGCAAAACAAATGTATCCAATTTAGGCAGCATCATATTCTCATGAACATTAGAATCATTAGCAAGAAACGAAAGTACCTGGTAATTTAATTGGCGTGCGCGAGCTCTAGTAATTGGTCCAGTATGTATAGCAGCAGGGACTGTGGGTGTAATAATTGTATTGATGTCCTCATCATCCTCCCCTTCTTGAAATGAAGTCGTCCTTGACGGAAGCTCATCTTCCTTACCCAAATAAGGCTTCAAATCTGCAATATTAAAAGTGGGACTAACCCCAAAATCTGCAGGCAGCTCAAGTTTATATGCATTATCATTTATTTTCTCTAACACCTTAAAAGGACCATCAGCACGTGGCATTAGCTTTGATTTGCGCAAATCAGGAAATCTATCCTTACGCAAATGTAACCAAACAAGATCTCCAGGTGCAAACACAACATGTTTTCTACCCTTATCTCCAGCAAGTTTATATTTAGCATTCATACGCTCAATGTTTTCCTTAGTTAACTCATGCATTTTTAAGATCAATTCAGCACGTTGTTTAGCATCAAAATTAACCTTCTCCGAAGATGGAAGAGGCAACAAATCAATAGGTGCACGAGGTAGGAAACCATACACAATTTCAAAAGGGCACATCTTAGTAGTAGAATGCAATGAACGATTATAAGCAAACTCAATATGAGGCAAGCAGTCTTCCCACATTTTCTTTTTATTCTTCAAAACAGCCCTAAGCATAGTAGACAATGTTCTATTGACTACTTCAGTTTGTCCATCAGTTTGGGGGTGACAAGTAGTACTAAAAAGCAGTTTAGTCCCCAACTTAGCCCATAAACATCTCCAAAAGTGGCTAAGAAATTTAGTATCACGATCTGAAACAATAGTATTTGGCACACCATGCAAGCGAATAATTTCACGAAAGAACAAATCAGCAACATTAACAGCATCATCGCTTTTATGACATGGTATAAAGTGCGCCATTTTCGAGAATCTATCCACGACAACAAATATGCTATCCCTCCCCTTCTTTGTTCGAGGTAAACCTAAAACAAAGTCCATAGATATATCCTCCCAAGGAACACTAGGTACAGGCAAAGGCATATATAAACCATGAGGATTGAGTCGTGACTTAGCTTTTTGACATGTAGTGCAGCGAGCAACAAAACGCTCAACATCCCGTCTCATCTTTGGCCAAAAGAAATGTGTAGCAAGTACGTCCTCCGTCTTCTTCACGCCAAAGTGTCCCATTAATCCTCCTCCATGCGCCTCCTGCAACAACAAAAGACGAAGAGAGCTAGCTGGAATGCATAGCTTGTTAGCACCGAACACAAATCCATCATTAACGACAAACTTGTTCCAGGTTCTTCCTTCTTTACAATTCTGCAATACATCTTTAAAATCAGCATCATGCACATATTGATCTTTGATGGTCTCCAAACCAAATATTTTGAAGTCAAGTTGTGAAAGCATAGTATAGCGACGAGACAATGCATCAGCAATAACATTTTCTTTACCCTTCTTGTGTTTAATGACATAAGGGAAAGTTTCAATGAATTCAACCCATTTAGCATGTCTACGATTCAGTTTAGCTTGACTTTTAATATGTTTCAAAGATTCATGATCAGAATGTATAACAAATTCTTTGGGCCATAAATAATGTTGCCATGTTTCTAAAGTCCGAACAAGAGCATATAGTTCTTTATCATAAGTAGAATAATTCAGACTAGGCCCACTCAATTTTTCAGAAAAGTATGCAACAGGTTTGCCATCTTGTAATAACACACCTCCTAATCCAATGGCACTAGCATCACATTCAAGCTCAAAAGTCTTATTAAAATCAGGAAGTTGGAGTAAAGGAGCATGTGTCAACTTATCTTTCAATACCGTGAAGGCTTCTTCCTGTGCGGTACCCCAAACAAAAGGCACATCCTTCTTTGTAAGCTCGTTGAGAGGTGCAGCAATGGTGCTAAAATCTCTCACAAAACGCCTATAGAAACCAGCGAGTCCAAGAAAACTCCGCACTTGTGTGACCGTTTTGGGCTGCGGCCAACTCTCAATAGCTTCAATCTTGGCTTTATCAACTTCAATTCCCTGTGGAGTAACAACATAGCCAAGAAAAGATACTCGGTCGGTGCAAAAGGTGCACTTCCCAAGGTTACCAAACAAACGTGCATCACGTAGAGCAATAAAAACAGCACGTAAATGTTCCAAATGTTCTTCCAAAGATTTGCTATAAATCAGTATATCATCAAAATAGACCACCACAAATCGTCCAATGAAAGCACGTAAAACTTCGTTCATTAGTCTCATGAAAGTACTAGGTGCATTAGTTAACCCAAAAGGCATGACTAACCACTCATATAAACCAAACTTAGTTTTAAATGCAGTTTTCCATTCATCTCCCAATTTCATACGAATTTGATGGTATCCACTACGCAAATTGAGTGGGCCTAGTCTGAATTATTCTACTTATGATAAAGAACTATATGCTCTTGTTCGGACTTTAGAAACATGGCAACATTATTTATGGCCCAAAGAATTTGTTATACATTCTGATCATGAATCTTTGAAACATATTAAAAGTCAAGCTAAACTGAATCGTAGACATGCTAAATGGGTTGAATTCATTGAAACTTTCCCTTATGTCATTAAACACAAGAAGGGTAAAGAAAATGTTATTGCTGATGCATTGTCTCGTCGCTATACTATGCTTTCACAACTTGACTTCAAAATATTTGGTTTGGAGACCATCAAAGATCAATATGTGCATGATGCTGATTTTAAAGATGTATTGCAGAATTGTAAAGAAGGAAGAACCTGGAACAAGTTTGTCGTTAATGATGGATTTGTGTTCCGTGCTAACAAGCTATGCATTCCCGCTAGCTCTCTTCGTCTTTTGTTGTTGCAGGAGGCGCATGGAGGAGGATTAATGGGACACTTTGGCGTGAAGAAGACGGAGGACGTACTTGCTACACATTTCTTTTGGCCAAAGATGAGACGGGATGTTGAGCGTTTTGTTGCTCGCTGCACTACATGTCAAAAAGCTAAGTCACGACTCAATCCTCATGGTTTATATATGCCTTTGCCTGTACCTAGTGTTCCTTGGGAGGATATATCTATGGACTTTGTTTTAGGTTTACCTCGAACAAAGAAGGGGAGGGATAGCATATTTGTTGTCGTGGATAGATTCTCGAAAATGGCGCACTTTATACCATGTCATAAAAGCGATGATGCTGTTAATGTTGCTGATTTGTTCTTTCGTGAAATTATTCGCTTGCATGGTGTGCCAAATACTATTGTTTCAGATCGTGATACTAAATTTCTTAGCCACTTTTGGAGATGTTTATGGGCTAAGTTGGGGACTAAACTGCTTTTTAGTACTACTTGTCACCCCCAAACTGATGGACAAACTGAAGTAGTCAATAGAACATTGTCTACTATGCTTAGGGCTGTTTTGAAGAATAATAAGAAAATGTGGGAAGACTGCTTGCCTCATATTGATTTTGCTTATAATCGTTCATTGCATTCTACTACTAAGATGTGCCCTTTTGAAATTGTGTATGGTTTCCTACCTCGTGCACCTATTGATTTGTTGCCTCTTCCATCTTCGGAGAAGGTTAATTTTGATGCTAAACAACGTGCTGAATTGATCTTAAAAATGCATGAGTTAACTAAGGAAAACATTGAGCGTATGAATGCTAAATATAAACTTGCTGGAGATAAGGGTAGAAAACATGTTGTGTTTGCACCTGGAGATCTTGTTTGGTTACATTTGCGTAAGGATAGATTTCCTGATTTGCGCAAATCAAAGCTAATGCCACGTGTTGATGGTCCTTTTAAGGTGTTAGAGAAAATAAATGATAATGCATATAAACTTGAGCTGCCTGCAGATTTTGGGGTTAGTCCCACTTTTAATATTGCAGATTTGAAGCCTTATTTGGGTGAGGAAGATGAGCTTCCGTCGAGGACGACTTCATTTCAAGAAGGGGAGGATGATGAGGACATCAATACAATTATTACACCCACAGGCCCTGCTGCTATACATACTGGACCAATTACTAGAGCTCGCGCACGCCAATTAAATTACCAGGTACTTTCGTTTCTTGCTAATGATTCTAATGTTCATGAGAATATGATGCTGCCTAAATTGGATACATTTGTTTTGCTTACAAATGAAGGGCCTAGCTTTGAGAAGGATGAACATTGGAGCAAGAACAAGCATGGAGATGATGGCATGCGCATGGGGAACAAGAACGGAGTTACAAGTGATGATTTCAGGACTTTGAAGCCACCATAATGCGTGCATGAAGCCTTGGACGAAATATACAAGATGCTACTTCATAACTTTCGTCCAGAGGCTATTCTAGGTGCTGCGTCACCTTATTATTGGGCCAGGCCCATGTAATTTCGAAATACATAAGTATAGGCTGTTTTTAGAGTCCGTATGTGTGGGGAAACAAGAGATAGGGTTGGTTTCGGACCCCTTCCTCAAGGGCCACGAAATTCCCCCCCTCTTCCTCCATATATACAGCCCTTAGGGCGTCGTTTAGACTTTGGGTTTTGTTTAGATTAAAAGTTCGCCATAGCTGCAACTTCGCGTACTTCGTTTGTGTTCAGCGACCAGACAAAGGCGTCACAGAACCCCACCTTGATCAATAAAGCTTTCATCTTATATTCGCAATATCCAGATTGCAATCTCAGTTTCTTGCCTGTTCTTCGTTTGCTCGCAGGAAACAGACCCTCGTGGTCAGGTTGATCGTGCTCCGGCGTGGTCGATAACCTCTCGGAGTTGGTTTAGCGATTGCCAAGGCGCGACGTCCTCGCACGTTCGTAGTCGGATCGTCAAAGTCGACTTCCATCAAAGCGATATTCATCATCTCATCGAAAGACGGGACACCTTTGCCTCTATTAGCCCAAGTAGTTGGAACAGGATATAATCTACAATGTTCAGACCACCAAACACATGCAAAGCTAGTGAAAGCACAAACAGCAGCAGGAACACGTCTCTCCTCAGGATATTGTAAACATGTAAATCGTTGTTCAGTTTCTAACTCCCAAGTAAGATATATATCAGGAACATATCTACCCTCAAATGGTGGAATATTCAATTTCAGTTTAGGGAGATGGTCATGATCTCGTACCTGAGGTGGTGGTGCCGGCCTACCGTTGCGAATATATACCTGAGGTCGACCTGCTGGTGGTGGTGCTGGTGGCTGCACGTAGTTCTGATTTTGATCAACCTCATCCTCATAATCGCCCGCATAATCGTCATCCTCCTCAGCCGCCGCAGGAGCAGGAGCCAAAGAAGCATCAACAGTAGGTGCAGCAGCACCCGAATTTTGACCAATCTCAATTGGAACGCGCTGTGCCCGTCCCACTTGATTTGGAAGGCGGCGTTGGAGATGTGGTTGTTGTTGTTGTAGAGGTGCGACATGTGCAGCCGGTGGTGGTTGGGGAAGACGCTTGAGTAATTCAGTAAACTTGTTATCCAGCTTTGTCTCAAACGACTTCTCCATGGCATCTATCTTCTCCATAGCCTCTTCAAATCTGTTTAGCACATCTCCCACCTGGCCACTCATCATTTGATGAAATTTATCATGCAACTCCTTGTTCGTCATGTTCTCCCAATCAGTCTCATCGGCTTGTGAACCTGCCATGGTTAGCAGCAAAAGAAACACAAAAGAATATGATCCTGCAGACTACTAGAAGTGGTGGTGATGGTGGTGTGTCACAAAACCTTCAAGCGAATCTCAAATTCTTACCAGTTCTTACCCAGCAGCAGGTGGTGATCGGCAACCGTTGTAGTCAAAAACTCTCAAAGCTTGGATATAGCGATTACCAGGGAGAGTCAAACGCACGATGTAGACTTATGTGGAGCTGGGAAGGCTTATAATATGGTAGCAAAATGGTAAGCAATAATCAATTCAGAGATGCAAAGTTGAATAAACGCTCAACGACGGTACTGTGCTGGTCCTAGGCTAGACCGTGCTAGAGACGCGAGCCTAGAACACTAACAAAATCACGGCGCTGCACGTAAACAAGGGAAAAGCACACTCTGGAATTTTTTTTTCGCTCTTTTTTTTTGCGCTCCTCTTTTTTTTTGCGAAAAATCACTATAATGGCGAGTGTCTCAAAACTCTTCCCAGGTCAAACTGACAGGATGGGCACAAAATTTTTTGACTATTTTTTTTCGGAAATCAGGGCAGCGACGACGAAAAAGTGCGACAAAAAATCACTATGATGGCGAGTGTCTCAAAACACTACCCGGGGCCTAAAAATAGGATAGGGAAAAAATATTTTTGGTTGCCGAAATTTTGGCCTAAAAACTGCCCGGGGGTCTCCAGACTTTTTTTTTTCCGAGACCTACTCAGGCAAGGAAACACGAAACGGAAAATATATGGATCTCTAAAACCAACCGAATATGAAAAGAACTCGGATTGGTGGTGGATATATGGCGGTAGGATATGGCAGCGGTAGTGGTATATGGTAGCGGTCGTGGTATATGGATACGGATTCAAAGCGGTGGCGGATAAGCAATGGTGGTAGATGGCAAGGCGATGATGATGGTGCGGCGGCGGCGTGACAACTTATGACCAGAACTCGAAACTCTAAAAGACTAGACTCTAAGACCAGCAACTTGACACGACGATGCAACCGCAAATTCAACAAAGCAAAAACCCTAAAAAGATTATGCAAAGGCTCAGATTGGTTCGGATATGATGAACTAACCCTAATTTTTTTTGTGGCTTTTTCGTGGACTGTAGGTATGAAGAACAGACTCGATCTAAACTACGAAAAACTGTAAAATCTCACCGAGCAACCTGGAAATCTGATACCACTTGATAGAGGCAAAGGTGTCCCGTCTTTCGATGAGATGATGAATATCGCTTTGATGGAAGTCGACTTTGACGATCCGACTACGAACGTGCGAGGACGTCGCGCCTTAGCAATCGCTAAACCAACTCCGAGAGGTTATCGACCACGCCGGAGCACGATCAACCTGACCACGAGGGTCTGTTTCCTGCGAGCAAACGAAGAACAGGCAAGAAACTGAGATTGCAATCTGGATATTGCTAGTATAAGATGAAAGCTTTATTGATCAAGGTGGGGTTCTGTGACGCCTTTGTCTGGTCGCTGAACACAAACGAAGTACGCGAAGTTGCAGCTATGGCGAACTTTTAATCTAAACAAAACCCAAAGTCTAAACGACGCCCTAAGGGCTGTATATATGGAGGAAGAGGGGGGGGGAATTTCGTGGCCCTTGAGGAAGGGGTCCGAAACCAACCCTATCTCTTGTTTCCCCACACATACGGACTCTAAAAACAGCCTATACTTATGTATTTCGAAATTACATGGGCCTGGCCCAATAATAAGGTGACGCAGCACCTAGAATAGCCTCTGGACGAAAGTTATGAAGTAGCATCTTGTATATTTCGTCCAAGGCTTCATGCACGCATTATGGTGGCTTCAACGTCCTGAAATCATCACTTGTAACTCCGTTCTTGTTCCCCATGCGCATGCCATCATCTCCATGCTTGTTCTTGCTCCAATGTTCATCCTTCTCAAAGCTAGGCCCTTCATTTGTAAGCAAAACAAATGTATCCAATTTAGGCAGCATCATATTCTCATGAACATTAGAATCATTAGCAAGAAACGAAAGTACCTGGTAATTTAATTGGCGTGCGCGAGCTCTAGTAATTGGTCCAGTATGTATAGCAGCAGGGCCTATGGGTGTAATAATTGTATTGATGTCCTCATCAGTGGTGGTGCAGGCCTACCGTTGCGAATATATACCTGAGGTCGACTTGCTGGTGGTGGTGCTGGTGGCTGCACGTAGTTCTGATTTTGATCAACCCCCACATAATCGTCATCCTCCTCAGCCGTAGCAGCAGCAGGAGCCAAAGAAGCATCAACAGTAGGTGCAGCGGCACCCGAATTTTGACCAATCTCAATTGGAACGCGCTGTGCTCGTCCCACTTGATTTGGAAGGCGGCGTTGGAGATGTTGTTGTTGTTGTTGTTGTAGAGGTTCGACAGGTGCAGCCGGTGGTGGTTGGGGAAGACGCTTGAGCAATTCATTAAACTTGTTATCCAGCTTTGTCTCGAACGACTTCTCCACGACATCTATCTTCTCCATAGCCTCTTCAAATCAGTTTAGCACATCTCCCACCTGGCCACTCATCATTTGCTGAAATTTATCATGTAACTCCTTGTTCGTCATGTTCTCCCAATCAGTCTCATCGGCTTGTGATCCTGCCATGGTTAGCAGCAATAGAAACACACAAGAATATGATCCTACAGACTATAGGAAGTGGTGGTGATGGTGGTGTGTCACAAATCCTTCAAGCGAATCTCAAATTCTTACCAGTTCTTACCCAGCAGCAGGCGGCGATCGGCAACCGTTGTAGTCAAAACTCGCAAAGCTTGGATAGAGCGATTACCAGGGAGAGTCAAACGCACGACGTAGATGTATGTGGAGCTGGGAAGGCTTGTAATATGGTAGAAAAAAGGGTCAGCAATAATCAATTCAGAGATGCAAAGTTGAATAAACGCTCAACGACGGTAGTGTGATGGTCCTAGGCTAGACCGTGCTAGAGACGCGAGCCTAGAACACTAACAAAATCACGGCGCTGCACGTAAACAAGGGAGGAGCACGCTCTGATTTTTTTGCACTTTTTCCCTCTTTTTTTTGCTCCGCAACAATTTTTTATTTAAAAAGTCTACAAATGGCCTAAAAACTGCCTAGCCAGAATTTTCCAGACTTCGTTTATTTTGAAACTAGAACTATTTTTCTACCGCGGTAACACGGAAGTTTGGGAGTCCTTCTCTATCACGACTCGGAGTATGGCGTGAGTTGGAAATCCAAAACAGAGTAACAAAATACTGGACTCGGACTAGGACTGGTGGCGGAGATAAATCTGGTGGAAATCGGACTGGTGGCGGAGATGAATCTGGTGGAACTCGGACTGGTGGCAGATATATGTTGCAGGTGGACTCGGATTGGCGTGATGGCGGCGGATATGTGGTGGCGTAGATGGACTCGGATTGGCGGTGAATATGTGGTGGTGGTATATGGCAGCGGCGATGAAGTTGGTGCGGTGGTGGTATATGGTAGCAGCGATGATGATGATGCGGTGGTGATATATGGCAGCGGCGACGTGACAACCTGTGAACAGAACTTGAAACTCTAAAGGACTAGACGCTAAGACCAGCAACTTGACACCACGATGCAACCGCAAAGTCAACAAAGCAAATACAGAAAAGATTATGCAAAGGCTCAGATTGGTTCGGATAGGGTGAACTAACCCTTTTTTTGGCTTTTTCATGGACTATAGGGATGACGAACAGACTCGATCTAAACTACGAAAAACTGTAAAATCTCACCGAGCAACCTGGAAATCTGATACCACTTGATAGAGGCAAAGGTGTCCCGTCTTGCGATGAGATGATGGATATTGCTTTGGTGGAAGTCGACTTTGATGATCCGACTACGAACGTGCGAGGACGTCGCGCCTTAGCAATCGCTAAACCAACTCCGAGAGGTTATTGACCACACCGGAGCACGATCAACCTGACCACGAGGGTCTGTTTCCTGCGAGCAAACGAAGAACAAGCAAGAAACTGAGATTGCAATCTAGATATTGCGAATATAAGATGAAAGCTTTATTGATCAAGGTGGGGTTCTGTGACGCCTTTCTCTGGTCGTTGAACACAAACGAAGTACGCGAAGTTGCAGCTATGGCGAACTTTAATCTAAACAAAACCCAAAGTCTAAACGACGCCCTAAGGGCTGTATATATGGAGGAAGATGGGGGAATTTCGTGGCCCTTGGGGAAGGGGTCCGAAACCAACCCTATCTCTTGTTTCCCCACACATATGGACTCTAAAAACAGCCTATACTCAAGTATTTCAAAATTACATGGGCCTGGCCCAATAATAAGGTGACGCAGCACCTAGAATAGCCTGTGGATGAAAGTTATGAAGTAGCATCTTGTATATTTCGTCCGAGGCTTCATGCACGCATTATGGTGGCTTCAACGTCCTGAAATCATCACTTGTAACTCCGTTCTTGTTCCCCTTGCGCATGCCATCATCTCCATGCTTGTTCTTGCTCCAATGTTCATCCTTCTCCAAGCTAGGCCCTTCATTTGTAAGCAAAACAAATGTATCCAATTTAGGCAGCATCATATTCTCATGAACATTAGAATCATTACCAAGAAACGAAAGTACCTGGTAATTTAATTGGCGTGCGCGAGCTCTAGTAATTGGTCCAGTATGTATACCAGCAGGGGCTGTGGGTGTAACAATGGTATTCAGCAAATGATGACTCAACAGGTGCAAGATGTGCTGAACAATTTTTAAGAGGCCATGGAGAAGATCACTGGCCTTGAGAAGACGTTCGAAACAAAGCTCGATAACATATTTAATGAACTGCTTGCGCGTCTTCCACCACCGGCTGCACCTGCCGCACCTCTGCAACAACAACAACAACAACAACGACTACCTCCACATCGGGAAACAACACTCCGCCGAGCGAGTCGTGTCCCTCTTCAGCCTGGCCAAACTGCTGGTGCTGCTGTTGATACTTCTGTGGCTCCTGCTGTTGATGTGGAGGAGGATGATTATACGGGAGATTACGAGGATGAGGTTGATCAAAATCAGAACTACGTGCAACCACCAGCACCACAACCACCAGGTCGTCCACACGCAAATAATGGCAATGTTAGGGCTCCCCCTCAGGTACGAGATCATGACCATCTCCCTAAACTGAAATTGAATATTCCACCATTTGAGGGTAGATATGTTCCTGATATATATCTTACTTGGGAGTTAGAAACTGAACAACGATTTACATGTTTACAATATCCTGAGGAGAGACGTGTTCCTGCTGTTGTTTGTGCTTTCACTAGCTTTGCATGTGTTTGGTGGTCTGAACATTGTAGATTATATCCTGTTCCAGCTACTTGGTGATAGAGGCAAAGGTGTCCCGTCTTTTGATGAGATGATGGATATCGCTTTGGTGGAAGTCGACTTTGACGATCCGACTACGAACGTGCGATGACGTCGCGCCTTAGCAATCGCTAAACCAACTCCGAGAGGTTATTGACCACGCCGGAGCATGATCAACCTGACCACGAGGGTCTGTTTCCTGCGAGCAAACGAAGAACAAGCAAGAAACTGAGATTGCAATCTGGATATTGCGAATATAAGATGAAAGCTTTATTGATCAAGGTGGGGTTCTGTGACGCCTTTGTCTGGTCGTTGAACACAAACGAAGTATGCGAAGTTGCAGCTATGGCAAACTTTTAATCTAAACAAAACCCAAAGTCTAAACAACGCCCTAAGGGCTGTATATATGGAGGAAGAGGGGGGAATTTCGTGGCCCTTGAGGAAGGGGTCCGAAACCAACCCTATCTCTGGTTTCCCCACACATAAGGACTCTAAAAACAGCCTATACTCAAGTATTTCGAAATTACATGGGCCTGGCCCAATAATAAGGTGACGCAGCACCTAGAATAGCCTCTGGACGAAAGTTATGAAGTAGCATCTTGTATATTTCGTCCAAGGCTTCATGCACACATTATGGTGGCTTCAACGTCCTGAAATCATCACTTGTAACTCCGTTCTTGTTCCCCATGCGCATGCCATCATGCTTAAATTGGATACATTTGTTTTGCTTACAAATGAAGGGCCTAGCTTGGAGAAGGATGAATATTGGAGCAACAACAAGCATGGAGATGATTGCATGCGCATGGGGAACAAGAACGGAGTTACAAGTGATGATTTCAGTACGTTGAAGCCACCATAATGCGTGCATGAAGCCTTGGACGAAATATACAAGATGGTACTTCATAACTTTCGTCCAGAGGCTATTCTAGGTGCTGCGTCACCTTATTATTGGGCCAGGCCCATGTAATTTCGAAATACTTGAGTATAGGCTGTTTTTAGAGTCCATATGTGTGGGGAAACAAGAGATAGGGTTGGTTTCGGACCCCTTCCCCAAGGGCCACGAAATTCCCCCCCTCTTCCTCCATATATACAGCCCTTAGGGCGTCGTTTAGACTTAGGGTTTTGTTTAAATTAAAAGTTCGCCATAGCTGCAACTTCGCGTACTTCGTTTGTGTTCAACGACCAGACAAAGGCGTCACAGAACCCCACCTTGATCAATAAAGCTTTCATCTTATATTCGCAATATCCAGATTGCAATCTCAGTTTCTTGCTTGTTCTTCGTTTGCTCGCAGGAAACAGACCCTCGTGGTCAGGTTGATCGTGCTCCGGCGTGGTCAATAACCTCTCGGAGTTGGTTTAGCGATTGCTAAGGCGCGACGTCATCGCACGTTCGTAGTCGGATCGTCAAAGTCGACTTCCACCGAAGCGATATCCGTCATCTCATCGAAAGACGGGACACCTTTGTCACGTCGCCGCTGCCATATATCACCACCGCATCATCATCATCATCATCGCTGCTGCCATATACCACCACCGCACCAACTTCATCGTCGCTGCCATATACCACTACCGCATATTCACCGCCAATCCGAGTCCATATACGCCACCACATATCCGCCGCCATCACGCCAATCCGAGTACACCTGCAACATATATCCGCCACCAGTCCGAGTTCCACCAGATTCATCTCCGCCACCATTCCGAGTTCCACCAGATTCATCTCCGCCACCAGTCCTAGTCGAAGTCCAGTATTTTGTTACTCTGTTTTGGATTTCCAGATCACGCCATACTCCGAGTCGTGACAGAGAAGGACTCCCAAACTTCTGTGTTACCCGCAGTAGAAAAATAGTTCCAGTTTAAAAAAAACTAAGTCTGGAAAATTCTGGCTAGGCAGTTTTTAGACCATTTGTAGACTTTTTCGAAAAAAATTGTTGCGGAGCAAAAAAAAAGGGAAAAAGGTGCAAAAAAAAGTGAAAAAGAGAAAAAATTCAGAGTGTGCTCCTCCCTTGTTTACGTGCAGCGCCGTGATTTTGTTAGTGTTCTAGGCTCGCGTCTCTAACACGGTCTAGCCTAGAACCAGCACAGTACCGTCGTTGAGCATTTATTCAACATTGCATATCTGAATTGATTATTGCTGACCCTTTTTGCTACCATATTATAAGCCTTCCCAGCTCCACATACATCTACATCGTGCGTTTGACTCTCCCTGGTAATCGCTTTATCCAAGCTTTGAGAGTTTTGACTACATCGGTTGCCGATCACCGCCTGCTGCTGGGTAAGAACTGGTAAGAATTTGAGATTTGCTTGACGGATTTGTGACACACCACCATCACCGCCACATTTAGTAGTCTGTAAGATCATATTCTTTTGTGTTTCTATTGCTGCTAACCATGGCAGGATCACAAGCCGATGAGACTGATTGGGAGAACATGACGAACAAGGAGTTGCATGATAAATTTCAGCAAATGATGAGTGGCCAGGTGGGAGATGTGCTAGACAGATTTGAAGAGGCTATGGAGAAGATAGATGCCGTGGAGAAGTCGTTCGAGACAAAGCTGGATAACAAGTTTAATGAATTGCTCAAGCGTCTTCCCGAACCACCACCGGCTGCACCTGTCGCACCTCTACAACAACAACAACCACATCTCCAACGCCGCCTTCCAAATCAAGTGGGACGAGCACAGCGCGTTCCAATTGAGACTGGTCAAAATTCGGGTGCCGCTGCACCTACTGTTGATGCTTCTTTGGCTCCTGCTACTGCAGCGGCTGAGGAGGATGACGATTATGCGGGCGATTATGAGGATGAGGTTGATCAAAATCAGAACTACGTGCAGCCCTCAGCACCACCACCAGCAGGTCGACCTCAGGTATATATTCGCAACGGTAGGCCTGCACCACCACCTCAGGTATGAGATCATGACCATGTTCCTAAACTGAAATTCAATATTCCACCGTTTGAGGGTAGATACATTCCTGATGTATATCTTACTTGGGAGTTAGAAACTGAACAACGTTTTACATGTTTACAATATCCCGAGGAGAGACGGGTTGCTGCTGCTGTTTGTGCTTTCACTAGTTTTGCATGTGTATGGTGGTCTGAACATTGTAGATTATATCCTATCCCAGCTACTTGGGCTGCTTTGAAAACTGCTATGCGTACTCATTGGGTTCCACCATATTATCAACGTGAATTGCTTCAAAAACTGCAACCTTTACGACAAGGGAAAAATTATGTAGAAGAATATTATCAGGAATTACAAACTGGCATGATTAGATGTGGTATTGTTGAGGAGAATGAAGCTATGCTTGCACGTTTTATGGGTGGTTTAAATAGAGAGATTCAGACCATTCTAGAGTATAAGGAGTATACTAATATCACTCGTTTATTCCATCTTGCTTGTAAAGCTGAACGTGAAGTGCAGGCTCGACAAGCATTGGCGCGAACTAACTTTTCTGCAGGTCGATCTTCATCATGGACACCGCGTGCATCTTCTACTTCAACTGCACCAGCACCTCCAGCGGGTTCCACCTCCAGCCGTGATACAAGAAAGCAGGCACAACCACCACTATCTGCCAAGAGCGCACCTGCTGGGCCTGCACAGAGCTCTTCTTCTTCCATGGCATCAACAGGGCACACAAGTGATATTATTTGTCGTCGTTGTAAGGGAAGAGGAGATTATGCGCGAGAATGCAAATCTCAGCGTGTAATGATTGCTACTGAGGATGGTGGGTATGAGTCCGCTAGTGACTATGATGAGGAGACTTTGGCTCTTATTACACGTGAAGAACATGGTGGAGATGATTCTGAAAATGAGACGCAATACATGGCTCCTGAAGACGCTGAAAGGTATGAATGTTTAGTTGCTCAACGTGTTTTGAGTGTGCAGGTCACACAAGCAGAGCAAAATCAGAGGCATAATTTGTTCCATACAAAGGGAGTTGTGAAGGAACGTTCTGTTCGCGTCATCATAGATGGAGGGAGCTGTAACAACTTGGCTAGCATGGAGATGGTGGAGAAGCGATCTCTCACCACAAGACCACATCCACATCCTTACTACATCCAATGGTTCAACAACAGCGGCAAGGTTAAGGTAACACGTATTGTTCGTGTGCATTTTAGTATCTCTACATATGCTGATTATGTTGATTGTGATGTGGTACCCATGCAAGCATGTTCCTTATTACTTGGTAGACCATGGCAATTTGATAAAATTCTGTACACCATGGTAGAAACAATCAGTATATTCTTGTTCATAAGGATAAAAATATTACTTTGCTTCCCATGACTCCTGATTCCATTTTGAAAGATGACATTAATAGAGCTAATAAAACAAAACAGGAGAAAAATAAGAGTGAAAATCAGATTGTGGCAAAAGAATTTGAGCAACAAATGACACCTAATAATAAACCATCTAGTGTTGTTTCTGAAATTAAATTGAAAAGTGCATGTTTACTTGCCACAAAATTTGATATTGATGAGCTAGATTTCAGCAAATCTGTTTGCTATGCTTTTGTGTGCAAAGAGGCATTATTTTCATTCGAGGACGTGCCTTCCTCTTTGCCCCCTGCTGTCACTAACATTTTGCAGGAGTTCGCTGACGTCTTCCCACAAGACGTGCCACCGGGATTACCACCTATTCGAGGGATTAAGCGTCCAATTGACTTAATTCCCGGTGCATCGCTACTCAACCGTGCACCATACCGTACCAATCCAGAGGAGACGAAGGAGATTATGCGTCAAGTACAGGAGCTGCTCGACAAAGGTTATATACGCGAATCTCTTAGTCCTTGTGCTGTTCCTATTATACTAGTGCCTAAAAAGGATGGTACGTCGCGTACGTGTGTTGATTGTAGAGGCATTAATAATATTACTATTCGTTATCGTCATCCTATTCCTAGGCTAGATGATATGCTTGATGAATTGAGTGGCTCTACAATATTCTCCAAAGTTGATTTGCGTAGTGGATACCATCAAATTCGTATGAAATTGGGAGATGAATGGAAAACAGCATTTAAAACTAAGTTTGGTTTATATGAGTGGTTAGTCATGCCTTTTGGGTTAACTAATGCACCTAGTACTTTCATGAGACTAATGAACGAAGTTTTACGTGCTTTCATTGGATGATTTGTGGTAGTCTATTTTGATGGTATACTGATTTATAGCAAATCTTTGGAAGAACATTTGGAACATTTACGTGCTGTTTTTATTGCTCTACGTGATGCACGTTTGTTTGGTAACCTTGGGAAGTGCACCTTTTGGACCGACCGAGTATCTTTTCTTGGCTATGTTGTTACTCCACAGGGAATTGAAGTTGATAAAGCCAAGATTGAAGCTATTGAGAGTTGGCCGCAGCCCAAAACGGTCACACAAGTGCGGAGTTTCCTTGGACTCGCTGGTTTCTATAGGCGTTTTGTGAGAGATTTTAGCACCATTGCTGCACCTCTCAACGAGCTTACAAAGAAGGATGTGCCTTTTGTTTGGGGTACCGCATAGGAAGAAGCCTTCACGGTATTGAAAGATAAGTTGACACATGCTCCTTTACTCCAACTTCCTGATTTTAATAAGACTTTTGAGCTTGAATGTTATGCTAGTGGAATTGGATTAGGAGGTGTGTTATTACAAGATGGCAAACCTGTTGCATACTTTTCTGAAAAATTGAGTGGGCCTAGTATGAACTATTCTACTTATGATAAAGAATTATATGCTCTTGTACGGACTTTAGAAACATGGCAACATTATTTATGGCCCAAAGAATTTGTTATACATTCTGATCATGAATCTTTGAAACACATTAAAAGTCAAGCAAAACTGAACCGTACACATGCTAAATGGGTTGAATTCATTGAGACTTTCCCTTATGTCATTAAACACAAGAAGGGTAAAGAAAATGTTATTGCTGATGCATTGTCTCGTCGTTATACTATGCTTTCACAACTTTACTTTAAAATATTTGGTTTGGAGACCATCAAAGATCAATATGTGCATGATGCTGAATTTAAAGATCTATTGCAGAATTGTAAAGAAGGTAGAACATGGAACAAGTTCGTCGTTAATGATGGATTTGTGTTTCGTGCTAACAAGCTATGCATTCCAGCTAGCTCCGTTCGTCTTCTGTTGTTGCAGGAGGCGCATGGAGGAGGACTAATGGGACACTTTGGCGTGAAGAAGACGGAGGATATACTTGCTACACATTTCTTTTGGCCAAAGATGAGACGGGATGTTGAGCGTTTTGTTGCTCGCTGCACTACATGTCAAAAAGCTAAGTCACGACTCAATCCTCATGGTTTATATATGCCTTTGCCTGTACCTAGTGTTCCTTGGGAGGATATATCTATGGACTTTGTTTTAGGTTTACCTCGAACAAAGAAGGGGAGGGATACCATATTTGTTGTCGTGGATAGGTTCTCGAAAATGGCACACTGTATACCATGTCATAAAAGCGATGATGCTGTTAATGTTGCTGATTTGTTCTTTCGTGAAATTATTCGCTTGCATGGTGTGCCAAATACTATTGTTTCAGATCGTGATACTAAATTTCTTAGTCACTTTTGGAGATGTTTATGGGCTAAGTTGGGGACTAAACTGTTTTTTAGTACTACTTGTCACCCCCAAACTAATGGTCAAACTGAAGTAGTCAATAGAACATTGTCTACTATGCTTAGGGCTGTTTTGAAGAATAATAAGAAAATGTGGGAAGAATGCTTGCCTCATATTGAATTTGCTTATAATCGTTCGTTGCATTCTACTACTAAGATGTGCCCTTTTGAAATTGTGTATGGTTTCCTACCTCGTGCACCCACTGATTTGTTGCCTCTTGCATCTTCGGAGAAGGTTAATTTTGATGCTAAACAACGTGCTGAATTGATCTTAAAAATGCATGAGTTAACTAAGGAAAACATTGAGCGTATGAATGCTAAATATAAACTTGCTGGAGATAAGGGTAGAAAACATGTTGTCTTTGCACCTGGAGTGATAGAGGCAAAGGTGTCCCGTCTTTCGATGAGATGATGAATATCGCTTTGATGGAAGTCGACTTTGACGATCCGACTACGAACGTGCGAGGACGTCGCGCCTTAGCAATCGCTAAACCAACTCCGAGAGGTTATCGACCACGCCGGAGCACGATCAACTTGACCACGAGGGTCTGTTTCCTGCGAGCAAACGAAGAACAAGCAAGAAACTGAGATTGCAATCTGGATACTGCGAATATAAGATGAAAGCTTTATTGATCAAGGTGGAGTTCTGTGACGCCTTTGTCTGGTCGTTGAACACAAACGAAGTATGCGAAGTTGCAGCTATGGCAAACTTTTAATCTAAACAAAACCCAAAGTCTAAACGACGCCCTAAGGGCTGTATATATGGTGGAAGAGGGGGGAATTTCGTGGCCCTTGAGGAAGGGGTCCGAAACCAACCCTATCTCTTGTTTCCCCATATACGGACTCTAAAAACAGCCTATACTTATGTATTTCGAAATTACATGGGCCTGGCCCAATAATAAGGTGACGCAGCACCTAGAATAGCCTCTGGACGAAAGTTATGAAGTAGCATCTTGTATATTTCGTCCAAGGCTTCATGCACGCATTATGGTGGCTTCAACGTCCTGAAATCATCACTTGTAACTCCGTTCTTGTTCCCCATGCGCATGCCATCATCTCCATGCTTGTTCTTGCTCCAATGTTCATCCTTCTCCAAGCTAGGCCCTTCATTTGTAAGCAAAACAAATGTATCCAATTTAGGCAGCATCATATTCTCATGAACATTAGAATCATTACCAAGAAACGAAAGTACCTGGTAATTTAATTGGCGTGCGCGAGCTCTAGTAATTGGTCCAGTATGTATAGCAGCAGGGCCTGTGGGTGTAACAATGGTATTGATGTCCTCATCATCCTCCCCTTCTTGAAATGAAGTCGTCCTCGACGGAAGCTCATCTTCCTCACCCAAATAAGGCTTCAAATCTGCAATGTTAAAAGTGGGACTAACCCCAAAATCTGCAGGCAGCTCAAGTTTATATGCATTATCATTTATTTTCTCTAACACCTTAAAAGGACCATCAGCACGTGGCATTAGCTTTGATTTGCGCAAATCAGGAAATCTATCCTTACGCAATATGTAACCAAACAAGATCTCCAGGTGCAAACACAACATGTTTTCTACCCTTATCTCCAGCAAGTTTATATAATGGAAAACATTGAGCGTATGAATGCTAAATATAAACTTGCTCCATATATACAGCCCCTAGGGCATCGTTTAGACTTTGGGTTTTGTTTAGATTAAAAGTTCGCCATAGCCGCATCTTCGCGTACTTCGTTTGTGTTCAACGCCCAGACAAAGGCGTCACAAAACCCCACCTTGATCAATAAAGCTTTCCCCTTATATTCGCAATATCCAGATTGCAATCTTAGTTTCTTGCTTGTTCTTCGTTTGCCTGCAGGAAACAGACCGTCGTGGTCAGGTTGATCGTGCTCCGGCGTGGTCAATAACCTCTCGGAATTGGTTTAGCGATTGCTAAGGCGCGACGTCCTCGCACGTTCGTAGTCGGGTGGTCAAAGTCGACTTCCTCCAAAACGATAGCCACCATCTCATCGAAAGACGGGACACCTTTGCCCCTATCACTTTGTCCTTACCAGGCGGACTAATGTTTATACTCACCATAACCACTCGGATTTTCTTCCTAAGGAGTGCCAATGGGTTCAGAAACTTATCTGAAAAGCAGCGACAAATGATGTTCTTTGACTTTCAGGGGCAAAAAGTCCTGCTTAGGGGCCGAATTTGAAGGTTCACCAAGCCTCCTGCCCATGCCGGAAGTATTTTCTAGATTCCCACGCTCGTCCGGAGCATTTTGAGTACTTGTTGCTCCAAAACGGACTCGGAATGACAAAGTTATGACCGTTTTAGTGAACACCGGTGCTTTATATGGCAGTCCTTGAAAGAACTTCATTTTCTCGTGATGCGTTCTGGCACGCCGCCCCAAAATTTTGTGTCCTCCATAGTGGAGATATTGTTTCCACATATATATTGACCGATGCCAGGAATGCCCTCCTATTATTGGCTATAACACACGTACGTTACGACATGCCAGACGACAAAAACAAGGAGAATAAGGCTGACAGTCGCCTTATTTTCTTCAATTTACAACCAAATGGGATTCCCCGGATCATAGAGCATGTGCAGAATGCAACCTTTGTCCTTACCAGGCAGACTAATGTTTATACTCACCATAATTTCTTGGATTTCTGTCCAAAGGAGTGCCATTGGGCTCAGAAACTTGTGTGAAAAGCAGCGGCAAATAATGTTCTTTGACTTTAAGGGGCAAAAAGTCCTGCTTAGGGGCCGAATTTGAGGGTCCTTCGGGCCTCCTACACAAGCCGGAAGTATTTTCTATATTCCCATGCTCGTCCCAAGCATTTGGAGTACTTGTTGGTCCGAAACGGACTCGGAATGACAAAGTTATGACCGTTTTAGTGAACACGGGTGCTTTATATGGCAGTCCTTGAAAGAACTTCATTTTCTCATGACGCGTTCTGGCGCACGGCCCCAAAATTTTGTGTTCTCCATAGTGGAGATATTGTTTCCACATATATATTGACCGATGCCAGGAATGCCCTCCTATTATTGGCTGTAACACACGTACGTTACGGCATGCCACACGACAAAAACAAGGAGAATAAGGCTTACAGTCGCCATATTTTCTTCAATTTACAACCAGATGGGATTCCCTGTATCATAGAGCATGTGCAGAATGCAACCTTTGTCCTTACCAGGCGGACTAATGTTTATACTCAACATAATCACTCGGATTTCCTTCAAAAGGAGTGCCAATGGGCTCAGAAACTTGTCTGAAAAGCAGCGACAAATGATGTTCTTTGACTTTCAGGGGCAAAAAGTCCTGCTTCGGGGCCGAATTTAAGGGTTCACCAGGCCTCCTGCCCATGTCGGAAGTATTTTGTAGATTCCCACGCTCGTCCCGAGCATTTTGAGTACTTGTGGGTCCGAAACGGACTCTGAATGACAAAGTTATGACCGTTTTAGTGAACACCGGTCCTTTATATGCTCGTCCTTAAAAGAACTTCATTTTCTCGTGACGCGTTCTGGCGCGCCGCCCCAAAATTTTGTCTCCTCCATAGTGGAGATATTGTTTCCACATATATATTGACCGATGCCAGGAAGGCCCTCGTATTATTGGCTGTAACACACGTACATTACGTCATGCCACACGACAAAAACAAGGAGAATAAGGCTTACAGTCGCCTTATTTTCTTGAATTTACAACCAGATGGGATTCCCCGGACCATAGAGCATGTGCAGAATGCAACCTTTGTCATTACCAGGCGGACTAATGTTTATACTCACCATAATCTCTCAGATTTCCTTCCAAAGGAGTGCCAATGGTTTCAGAAACTTGTTTGAAAAGCAGCGGCAAATAATGTTCTTTGGCTTTAAGTGGCAAAAAGTCCTGCTTAGGGGCCGAATTTGAGGGTCCTTCGGGCCTCCTCCACACGCCGGAAGTATTTTCTAGATTCCCACGCTCGTCTTGAGCACTTGGAGTACCTGTTGGTCCGAAATGGACTCGGAATGACAAACTTATGACTGTTTTAGTGAACACCGGTCCTTTATATGGCAGTCCTTGAAAGAACTTCATTTTCTCGTGACGCGTTCTGGCGTGCCGCCCCAAAATTTTTTGTCCTCCATAGTGGAGATATTGTTTCCACATATATATTGACCAATGCCAGGAATGCCCTCCTATTATTGGCTGTAACACACGTACGTTACGGCATGCCACACGACAAAAACAAGGATAATAAGGCTTAGAGTCGCCATATTTTCTTGAATTTACAACCATATGGGATTCCCCGAATCATAGAGCATGTGCAGAATGCATCCTTCGACCTTACCAGGCGGACTAATGTTTATACTCAAAATAACCACTCGGATTTCCTTCCATAGGAGTGCCAATGGGTTCAGAAACTTGTCTGAAAAGCAGCGACAAATGATGTTCTTTGACTTTCAGGGGCAAAAAGTCCTGCTTAGGGGCCGAATTTGAGGGTTCACCAGGCCTCCTGCCCATGCCGGAAGTATTTTCTAGATTCCCACGCTTGTCCCGAGCATTTTGAGTACTTGTTGCTTCGAAACGGACTTGGAATGACAAAGTTATGACCGTTTTGGTGAACACTGGTCCTTTATATGCTAGTCCTTGAAAGAACTTCAATTTCTCGTGACGCGTTCTGGCGCGCTGCCCCAAAATTTTGTGTCCTGCATAGTGGAGATATTGTTTCCACATATATATTGACCGATGCTAGGATTTCCCTTCTATTATAGGCTGTAACACACGTACGATTCGGCATGCCACACGACAAAAACTACGAGAATAAGGATTACAGTCGTCTTATTTTCTTGAATTCCCAACCAAATGGGATTCCCCAGATCATAGAGCATGTGCAGTATGCAACATTTGTCCTTACCAGGCGGACTAATGTTTATACTCACCATAATCTCTCGGATTTCCTTCCAAAGGAGTGCCAATGGGTTCAGAAACTTGTGTGAAAAGCAGCGGCAAATAATGTTCTTTGACTTTCAGGGGCAAAAAGTCGTGCTTAGGGGCCGAATTTGAGGGTCCTTCGGGCCTCCTTTGCAAGCCGGAAGTATTTTCTATATTCCCACACTCGCCGCGAGCATTTGGAGTACTTGTGGGTCCAAAACGGACCCGGAATGACAAAGTTATGACCGTTTTAGTGAACACCGGTGCTTTATATGGCAGTCCTTGAAAGAACTTCATTTTCTCGTGATGCGTTCTGGCACGCCGCCCCAAATTTTTGTGCCCTCCATAGTGGAGATATTGTTATATATTGACTTATGCGAGGAATGCCCTCCTATTATTGGTTGTAACACACGTACGTTACGGCATGCCACACGACAAAAACAAGGAGAATAAGGCTTACAGTCGCCTTATTTTCTTCAATTTACAACCAGATGGGATTCCCCGTATCATAGAGCATGTGCAGAATGCAACCTTTGTTCTTACCAGGCAGACTAATGTTTATACTCACCATAATCTCTCGGATTTCCGTCCAAAGGTGTGCCAATGGGTTCAGAAACTTTTGTGAAAAGCAGCGGCAAATAATGTTATTTGACTTTAAGGGGCAAAAAGTACTGCTTAGGGGCCGAATTTCAGGGTCCTTCGGGCCTCCTGCGCACGCCGGAAGTATTTTCTAGATTCCCACACTCGTCTCAAGCATTTGGAGTACTTTTGGGTCCAAAACGGACTCGGAATGACAAAGTTATGACCGTTTTAGTGAACACCGGTCCTTTATATGGCAGTCCTTGAAAGAACTTCATTTTCTCGTGAAGCGTTCTGGCACTCCGACCCGAACTTTTGTGTCCTCCATAGTGGAGATATTGTTTCCACATATATATTGACAGATGCCAGGAATGCCCTCCTATTATTGGCTATAACACACGTACGTTACGGCATGCCACACGACCAAAACAAGGAGAATAAGGCTTACAGTCACCTTATTTTCTTGAATTTACAACCAGATGGGATTCCCCGGACCATAGAGCATGTGCAGAATGCAACCTTTGTCCTTACCAGGCGGACTAATGTTTATACTCACCATAATCTCTCGGTTTCCTTCAAAGGAGTGCCAATGGTTTCAGAAACTTGTCTGAAAAGCAGCGGCATATAATGTTCTTTGACTTTAAGGGGCAAAAAGTCCTCCTTAGGGGCCGAATTTGAGGGTCCTTCGGGCCCCCTGGACACGCCGGAAGTATTTTCTAGATTCCCACGCTCATCTTGAGCATTTGGAGTACTTGTTGGTCCGAACTGGACATGGAATGACAAAGTTATGACCGTTTTAGTGAACACCAGTCCTTTATATGGCAGTCCTTGAAAGAACTTCATTTTCTCGTGACGCGTTCTGGCGCGCCGCACTAAAATTTTTTGTCCTCCATAGTGGAGATATTGTTTCCACATATATATTGACCAATGGAAGGAACGCCCTCCTATTATTGGCTGTAACACACATACGTAACAGCATGCCACACGACAAAAACAAGGAGAATAAGGCTTACAGTCGCCATATTTTCTTGAATTTACAACCAGATTGGATTGCCCGAATCATAGCGCTTGTGCAGAATGCATCCTTTGTCCTTACCAGGCGGACTAATGTTTATACTCACCATAATCACTCGGATTTCCTTCCAAAGGAGTGCCAATGGGTTCAGAAACTTGTCTGAAAAACAGTGACAAATGATGTTCTTTGACTTTCAGGAGCAAAAAGTCCTGCTTATGGGCCGAATTTGAGGGTTCACCACGCTTCCTGCCCATGCCAGAAGTATTTTCTAGATTCCCACGCTCGTCCCGAGCATTTTGAGTACTTGTGGGTCCGAAACGGACTCCGAATGACAGAGTTATGACCGTTTTAGTGAACACCGGTCCTTTATATGGTAGTCTTTGAAAGAACTTCATTTTCTTGTGCCGCGTTCTGCTGCGCCGCCTCAAAATTTTGTGTCCTCCATAGTGGAGATATTGTTTCCACATATATATTGACCGATGCAAGGATTTCCCTTCTATTATAGGCTGTAACACACGTACGTTACGGCATGCCACACGACAAAAACAAGGAGAATAAGGCTTACAGTCGTCTTATTTTTCTTGAATTCACAACCAAATGGGATTCCCCGGATCATAGAGCATGTGCAGAATGCAACGTTTGTCCTTACCAGGCGGACCAAAATCTCTCGGATTTCCTTCCAAAGGAGTGCCAATGGGTTCATAAACTTGTGTGAAAAGCAGCGGCAAATGATGTTCTTTTACTTTCAGGGGCAAAAAGTCGTGCTTAGGGGGCGAATTTGAGGGTCCTTCGGGCCTCCTGCGCAATCCAGAAGTATTTTCCATATTTCCACGCTCGTCGCGAGAATTTTCAGTACTTGTGGGTCCAAAACGGACTCGGAATGACAAAGTTATGACCGTTTTAGTGAACACCGGTGCTTTATATGGCAGTCTTTGAAAGAATTCATTTTCTCGTGATGCGTTCTGGCGCGCCGCCCCAAAATTTTGTGTCCTCCATAGTGGAGATATTGTTTCCACATATATATTGACCGATGCCAGAAATGCCCTCCTATTATTGGCTGTAACACACATACGTTACGGCATGCCACACGACAAAAACAAGGAGAATAAGGCTTACAGTCGTCTTATTTTCTTGAATTCACAACCAAATGGGATTCCCCGGATCATAGAGCATGTGCAGAATGCAACGTTTGTCCTTACCAGGCGGACCAAAATCTCTCGGATTTCCTTCCAAAGGAGTGCCAATGGGTTCATAAACTTTTCTGAAAAGCAGCGGCAAATGATGTTCGTTTACTTTCAGGGGCAAAAAGTCGTGCTTAGGGGACGAATTTGAGGGTCCTTCGGGCCTCCTGCGCAATCCGGAAGTATTTTCTATATTTCCACGCTCGTCACGAGAATTTGGAGTACTTGTGGGTCCAAAACGGACACGGAATGACAAAGTTATAACCGTTTTAGTGAACACCGGTGCTTTATATGGCAGTCTTTGAAAGAATTCATTTTCTCGTGATGCGTTCTGGTGCGCCGCCCCAAAATTTTGTGTCCTCCATAGTGGAGATATTGTTTCCACATATATATTGACCGATGCCAGAAATGCCCTCCTATTATTGGCTGTAACACACATACGTTACGGCATGCCACACGACAAAAACAAGGAGAATAAGGCTTACAGTCGTCTTATTTTCTTGAATTCACAACCAAATGGGATTCCCCGGATCATAGAGCATGTGCAGAATGCAACGTTTGTCCTTACCAGGCGGACCAAAATCTCTCGGATTTCCTTCCAAAGGAGTGCCAATGGGTTCATAAACTTTTCTGAAAAGCAGCGGCAAATGATGTTCTTTTACTTTCAGGGGCAAAAAGTCGTGCTTAGGGGACGAATTTGAGGGTCCTTCGGGCCTCCTGCGCAATCCGGAAGTATTTTCTATATTTCCACGCTCGTCACGAGAATTTGGAGTACTTGTGGGTCCAAAACGGACACGGAATGACAAAGTTATAACCGTTTTAGTGAACACCGGTGCTTTATATGGCAGTCTTTGAAAGAATTCATTTTCTCGTGATGCGTTCTGGTGCGCCGCCCCAAAATTTTGTGTCCTCCATAGTGGAGATATTGTTTCCACATATATATTGACCGATGCCAGAAATGCCCTCCTATTATTGGCTGTAACACACATACGTTACGGCATGCCACACGACAAAAACAAGGAGAATAAGGCTTACAGTCGTCTTATTTTCTTGAATTCACAACCAAATGGGATTCCCCGGATCATAGAGCATGTGCAGAATGCAACGTTTGTCCTTACCAGGCGGACCAAAATCTCTCGGATTTCCTTCCAAAGGAGTGCCAATGGGTTCATAAACTTTTCTGAAAAGCAGCGGCAAATGATGTTCTTTTACTTTCAGGGGCAAAAAGTCGTGCTTAGGGGACGAATTTGAGGGTCCTTCGGGCCTCCTGCGCAATCCGGAAGTATTTTCTATATTTCCACGCTCGTCACGAGAATTTGGAGTACTTGTGGGTCTAAAACGGACACGGAATGACAAAGTTATAACCGTTTTAGTGAACACCGGTGCTTTATATGGCAGTCTTTGAAAGAATTCATTTTCTCGTGATACGTTCTGGTGCGCCGCCCCAAAATTTTGTGTCCTCCATAGTGGAGATATTGTTTCCACATATATATTGACCGATGCCAGGAATGCCCTCCTATTATTGGTTGTAACACACATACGTTACGGCATGCCACACGACAAAAACAAGGAGAATAAGGCTTACAGTCGCCTTATTTTCTTGAATTCACAACCAATTGGGATTCCTTGGATCATAGAGCATGTGCAGAATACAACGTTTGTCCTTACCAGGCGGACTAATGTTGATTCTCACCAAAATCTCTCGGATTTCCTTCCAAAGGAGTGCCAATGGGTTCAGAAACTTGTATGAAAAGCAGCGGCAAATGATGTTCTTTGACTTTCTGGGCCAAAAAGTCCTTCTTAGGGGCCGAATTTGAGGGTCCTCCGGCCTCTTGCGCATGCCGGAAGTATTTTCTAGATTCCCATGCTCGTCGCGACCATTTTGAGTACTTGTGGGTCCGAAACGGACTCCGAATGACAAAGTTATGACCGTTTTATTGAACCCTGGTCTTTATATGGCAGTCCTTGAAAGTATTTCATTTTCTCGTGATGCGTTCTGGCGCGCCCCCGAAATTTTGTGTCCTCCATACTGGAGATATTGTTTCCACATATATATTGACCGATGCCAGGAATGCCCTCCTATTATTAGCTGTAACACACGTACGTTACGGCATGCCACACGACAAAAACAAGGAGAATAAGGCTTACAGTCGCCTTATTTTCTTCAATTTACACTAAAATGGGATTCCCCGTGATAGAGGCAAAGGTGTCCCATCTTTCGATGAGATGGTGGCTATCGTTTTGGGGGAAGTCGACTTTGACGATCCGACTACGAACATGTGAGGACGTCGCGCCTGAGCAATCGCTAAACCAACTTCGAGAGGTTATTGACCACGCCGGAGCACGATCAACCTGACCACGAAGGTCTGTTTCCGGCAGGCAAACGAAGAACAAGCAAGAAACTAAGATTGCAATCTGGATATTGCGAATATAAGAGGAAAGCTTAATTGATCAAGGTGGGGTTCTGTGACGCCTTTGTCTGGTCGTTGAACACAAACGAAGTACGCGAAGATGCAGCTATGGCGAACTCTTAATCTAAACAAAACCCCAAAGTCTAAACGGTGCCCTAAGGGCTGTATATATGGAGGAAGAGGGGGGGAGTTTCGTGGCCCTTGGGGAAGGGGTCCGAAACCAACCCTATCTCTTATTTCCCTACACATACGGACTCTAAAAACAGCCTATACTTATGTATTTCGAAATTACATGGGCCTGGCCCAATAATAAGGTGACGCAACACCTAGAATAGCCTCTGGACGAAATTTATGAAGTGGCATCTTGTATATTTCGTCCAAGGCTTCATTCACTCCTTATGGTGGCTTCAAAGTCCTCAAATCATCACTTGTAACTCCATTCTTGTTCCCCTTGCGCATGCCATCAACTCCATGCTTGTTCCTTCTCCAATGTTCATCCTTCTCCAAGCTAGGCCCTTCATTTGGAAGCAAAACAAAAGTATCCAATTTAGGCAGCATCATATTCTCATGAACATTAGAATCATTACCAAGAAACAAATGTACCTGGTAATTTAATTGGCGTGCGCGAGCTCTAGTAATTGGTCCATTATATGTAACAGTAGGGGCTGTGGGTGTAACAATGGTATTGATGTCCTCATCATCCTCCCCTTCTTGAAATGAAGTCGTCCTCGACGGAAGCTCATCTTCCTCACCCAAATAAGGCTTCAAATCTGCAATGTTAAAGGTGGGACTAACCCCAAAATCTGCAGGCAGCTCAAGTTTATATGCATTATCATTTATTTTCTCTAACACCTTAAAAGGACCATCAGCACGTGGCATTAGCTTTGATTTGCGCAAATTAGGAAATCTATCCTTACGCAAATGTAACCAAACAAGATCTCCTGGTGCAAACACAACATGTTTTCTACCCTTATCTCCAGCAAGTTTATATTTAGCATTCATACGCTCAATGTTTTCCTTAGTTAACTCATGCATTTTTAAAATCAATTCAGCACGTTCTTTAGCATCAAAATTAACCTTCTCCGAAGATGGAAGAGGCAACAAATCAATTGGTGCACGAGGTAGGAAACCATACACAATTTCAAAAGGGCACATCTTAGTAGTAGAATGCAATGAACGATTATAAGCAAATTAAATATGAGGCAAGCATTCTTCCCACATTTTCTTATTATTCTTCAAAACAGCCCTAAGCATAGTAGACAATGTTCTATTGACTACTTCAGTTTGTCCATCAGTTTGGGGGTGACAAGTAGTACTAAAAAGCAGTTTAGTCCCCAACTTAGCCCAAAAACATCTCCAAAAGTGGCTAAGAAATTTAGTATCACGATCTGAAACAATAGTATTTGGCACACCATTCAAGCGAATAATTTCACGAAAGAACAAATCAGCAACATTAACAGCATCATCGCTTTTATGACATGGTATAAAGTGTGCCATTTTCGAGAATCTATCCACGACAACAAATATGCTATCCCTCCCCTTCTTTGTTTGAGGTAAACCTAAAACAAAGTCCATAGATATATCCTCCCAAGGAACACTAGGTACAGGCAAAGGCATATATAAACCATGAGGATTGAGTCGTGACTTAGCTTTTTGACACGTAGTGCAGCGAGCAACAAAACGCTCAACATCCCGTCTCATCCTTGGCCAAAAGAAATGTGTAGCAAGTATATCCTCCGTCTTCTTCATGCCAAAGTGTCCCATTAGTCCTCCTCCATGTGCCTGCTGATGCGGAGCATCCTACGATCATCCCCATGTACACTCGAGCCTACGCCATTGGACCTAAGGTGAACCCGCTCCTAAATGCTTCTCCTTTCCATTCATGTGAGACATGGTTGCTACCTAATGCAAGGACACTACATATGCCTAGGTACCAAGGAGACCCTCTCGGAGATGCTCGGAATGATGGACAAGTCCCCAAGTACAAGGATGAAGGAGCACGACGAGAGGAACCGGAGAAAGGCTACAGGAGCCGGACATCCGGCCAGGCCCCGGACATCAGGCCCCTCCCGCAAGCCCGGACATCCGGCACCAGCCCGGAAATCCGGCGCCCATCGCAGAAGGCACCCGAAGCTGAACCTCGTCAGCTCGGACATCCGGCCAGAGGCCCGGACATCCGGCTCTTCCCGAGCCGCCGGACATCCGGCACCCCAGCCCGGACATCCGACCCCGCCTATCCAGAGACTACAGAAGTTTGCACCGCTAGCCCGGACATCCGGCCCCCAGCCCGGACATCCGGGCACTCCTGAAGCCCCGGACATCCGGCCCGTCGCCCGGACATCCGGCTCCGTCTGTCTGCGCACAGTAAAGGGCCGAGGCCCGTGTACCCCTTCGACCCCCTAGACTATATATACTCCTTCTCCTCCATCTTTCTAGGGTTAGCAAAGGATTAGCTCATTTAGAGATAGAGCTTTGCTCATCCATATCGGATCTACTCCACGAGAGAGACTGCGGCCCCTCTACGGAGAAGATCCACCTTGGATTCAAGACCCCTCACGGGAAGATCCCCTCGTGGATTCAAGACCTCCTCACGGAGAAGAACCGGTTACCGTTTGTATCGTCCGTTGTTGACTTTGGATCTTGTATCTTACCTTTGTGTTCATCGATCTAGCGCATGTGTGATCTATTCTTGTTGGTTGAGTGATTTCTCTCGTGTTCCTCTCGTGTGTCCCCTCGTGTTCATCACGTTCTTCGTAGGGATCCGCTCCTTTCGTGAAAGATCGGCCATCTAGGGTTCCACCCTACATCATCTTGGATCAGAGCCAGCTTGTCTCATGATATCATCTTGGTATCTTGAGCCACGTTGATCACGATTTCGGAGCCCCCTCTCTTTGTTTTCTAGCTTGATTTTGTTGTTTTTCGTCCTAACCCGAAAATTGCCCCACAAAAATAGCCCCAATTTTTTTTTGTGATTTGTTGGTGTGATGAAGTTTTGTTGGATTTGATTCGCGGATTTCGTGTGTTGCAGGTAGATCTAGCTTTTCCCCATCTTTTCCCCAATTTCCATCCACAAAATCTTCCGAATTTCGCCCCGGATTTGACCTCTCCACGCGGTGTTCATCCACGGATCCCGAGCCCGGACATCCGGCCCGACCAGCCCGGACATCCGGCCCCTGACAGCATCAACTCCATCCTCCACTCCGTTTACCGCCTAACTTTCGTCCAATTTTGTTCTGGAGCCCACATACACATCCGCATAACCACCACCGACTTCCGCAACCTACCCAATTTTGTTCCCCTTTGCATTTGAGGTTGTTTGAGTTGTGGTTCAAGTCTCCTAAGGTGTTTCGGTTACTTAGGGACGGTTGCTTCTTCATCAACCACCACCATAACTTCCGCATAGGCTTACCCACCATACACTTCCACCAACCCAACTTAACCCAATTTTGTTTGTGTTGTGAGTTGTGTCTCCTAAGGTGTTTCGGCTACTTAGGGACCGTGTTTCGAACTCCGACACCGTGTATAGTCCATCCACCTTACCCTCGACTTCCGCATTGCGTCTCAAAACCCATCATTGCATTTTCGCAATCCCATTGAGCTTCCGCAAAACCACCACCGCTTACACTACCACCGTTTGACTTTTGACATTTGAGATTTTGAGTTCGCGGTTTTTCCGTTTCCTAAGGTGTTTCGGCTACTTAGGGACGAGTCTCCATCATCTTAGTATCTACATCAAGAACACCGCCACTCATCATCACCTCGGACGGTAACCTCCATATCATCTTGGTATCGTGGTATCCCTCCATTGTATATTCCCTTGCAATTGCATTGATAACCCCCTAGCCCATTTTGCGTCACTTGCCTATCGAGACTAGCCATTTGAGTATTGCCGGCAACGTTACTTGTGCACATTAGTGGTCTACAACTTCCATTGCATACATACCATATCATATTGGTATCATATCATCCCTTGTGTCCCAAGATTGTTCCCGCATATACACAATTGCTATCTTGATTGGTGCATTTCGCAAAGTGGCCATACAAAAAAAACAATAAGCTTTTAAGCAAAGAAAAAGAGTGAACAAAGAGCTTGTAAGCAAGTACCATAGCATCATACCACATTGCATATAAGATTGTCATATCCGATCACTTGGATCATCTTGAGAGGAACACCGGGAACCATACATACATAGCATACTTGGGATAGAAGTTTATCCATTTTGCATATCATTGGTTGTGCACAAGTGCCGTATCCGCCTATAGAGCAATTGTGCTAGCGTCTCTCTTGAGTTGTGCAACACGAGCGTTTTCCGTGGATTCCACATTTTGTGCTCATTCCTTGGTTGCACGACCCCATTTATCTATCCGTGTGTGTGTGTTTCCGTGTGCCATTCTTTGCTATTGGTCTACTTGTTTCACTTGCGAATTTGTGAATCTTTTTCAACATTATTGACTCTTGCTAACATTTTGCATCAAATTTTTGTGCCACTGTCCTCACCAAGCTCCACCATAAGCCTTATTTGTGTAGGTGTGAGAAACCGACAAGAATTGGTACCAATTGTGCTATTTCCTTGTTACATCATTGAGTGATCATTGATCCATTTTCAACATCGGTCAAGGTACATTTGGTATAAGTTCTTCTCTTTCTCCCACTCATATTTGCTCGAGTCTTGTGATGGATAGGCAAGGCATTTCATCTCCGGTCTTCGACAACAACGACGGCGCGAACAACTCCATCACCAAAATGTCCATCTTCGATCTACAATGACAAATGCAAGGCACACAATCTACCTTGCGAGAGCGCCTCGACAACCTCGCCATCGACATACGACACTCCGAAGCAAGGAAAAGGGACTACATCGACACCAAGTTGGGCGAGCTAAAGGATCAACTACGAGACATGGTGGCCGACTACAAGTCTTCTTCCCCTTCATCCTCCTCAAGGCGGCGAGCAAGTCGATCATCTTCGGAGTGCAAACAAGATGCAAGCGCAAGTCGTCCACGTCCACATATACATGGCGACCACCATCACATTCGTGATCAACATCGTCATGAAGGGCAAGTCACCTCCAAGCATCATGTGCACGACGACGACGAACGACATCTACTACGAGCTCAAGTACGACAACGACACCATCAACATGAAGATGCTCCACAAGCACAAATGCACAAGTGCCAACAAGCTCTACTTCACGCCAAGTCCAAGCTTCATGAGCACAAGAGAAGACCGCGAGACGAGCACCACCAAAACGGAGCTACGGCTACACCAACCACTTCGGCATCTTCGCCAAGTGTTCTCAAGGGATCTTCGCCTTTGGACGTACGGCATCTTCGCCTACTTCCCATGAGTTCTCCTACATCGGCATCTTCAACAACAAGGCGACCACCTACGAGCGAGGGCGGCACTTCCGTCTTTGGAAGTTCCTCAAAGAAGATGGCCGAGCATGGGAAATTCCCTTCGGTCATGGAGACGAGCTACGAGGTGCCACATCATATGGGCCTCCAACAACAAGACGGCGACAAGAAGGTTGAGCATGGGACTATCCCTTCAACCAAGACGGCGATAGGAGTTGAGCATGGAGACATTTGCACCAACATCTCTCCGACACCCACATATCATGAGATGACCCCATTGCCATGTGAGGAGAGCCACCCCACCGTGAGTGATATGAGTGACTCCACCATATGTGACATTGAGAGCATTTCCTATGAGAGGATGAGTGTGACCACTACTAGCCCCACACATGAGAGCATACCACAAATCTTAAGTGAGGTTGAGCGCCATTTGAATGACTCCACCAACAATATGAGTGAGAGCATCTTTGAGGGAGTGAGTGAGCCACAACACTTAGTGAGTGAGGTAGTTGACACGGCATGTGAGGCCACTATGATCTCTAACGACGTAACCTCTACTCCGAGTGTGTTTTCTTTGGTGCTAAGTCTCCTACATGACGACACGCCTATCCTCGACGAGTCCATACCTCCAATGGGAAAACCGATGGCCATGGTGGACGATGATGAACCCCCCACATGGTACCATCAAGTTGCAACCTCACCTACAACACATGAGCTACGCTCCAAAGGTAACATAGGTGATAGTGCTTCTCTTGTCCCACTAGTGGACTATTTTCCCAATGATTGCATGCATGATGTTGATCCACCTATTCCCTTGCTTCATGCTAGTGCGACTTCTTCATGTCATGACTTACCAATTTATGATGAATATGATGATGAGCATGTTGAGTTGCCTAGTTGTGATGCTATGCTCCATAGGATATCATGTGAAAATTCTATTGGTCACTTCATGTTTGACAATCCTTTGAACTTGTCATATGCTATGAGTGAGATCTCCCATATTGCTTCATTTCAATCTCAACATAGTAACTATGCATGCCCCATTAAGATAAATCCCATTTCTACTTATGGCATAGATGACGAAATGATGGTCATTGGCTTTTGTTTTTCATGTGATGATATTGCCATGCTTCCTATACATGATTTACGCAATTCATCTTGATGAGGACATCAATACCATTGTTACACCCACAGCCCCTGCTGCTATACATATTGGACCAATTACTAGAGCTCGCACACGCCAATTAAATTACCAGGTACTTTCGTTTCTTGGGAATTATTCTAATGTTCATGAGAATATGATGCTGCCTAAATTGGATACATTTGTTTTGCTTACAAATGAAGGGCCTAGCTTTGAGAAGGATGAACATTGGAGCAAGAACAAGCATGGAGATGATGGCATGCGCATGGGGAACAAGAACGGAGTTACAAGTGATGATTTCAGGGCGTTGAAGCCACCATAATGCGTGCATGAAGCCTTGGACGAAATATACAAGATGCTACTTCATAACTTTCGTCCAGAGGCTATTCTAGGTGCTGCGTCACCTTATTATTCGGCCAAGCCCATGTAATTTCGAAATACTTAAGTATAGGCTGTTTTTAGAGTCCGTATGTGTGGGGAAACAAGGGATAGGGTTGGTTTCGGACCCCTTCCCCAAGGGCCACAAAATTTCCCCCTCTTCCTCCATATATACAGCCCTTAGGGCGTCGTTTAGACTTTGGGTTTTGTTTAGATTAAAAGTTCGCCATAGCTGCAACTTCGCGTACTTCGTTTGTGTTCAACGACCAGACAAAGGCGTCACAGAACCCCACCTTGATCAATAAAGCTTTCATCTTATATTAGCAATATCCAGATTGCAATCTCAGTTTCTTGCTTGTTCTTCGTTTGCTCGCAGGAAACAGACCCTCGTGGTCAGGTTGATCGTGCTCCGGCGTGGTCAATAACCTCTCGGAGGTGGTTTAGCGATTGCTAAGGCGCGACGTCATCGCACGTTCGTAGTCGGATCATCAAAGTCGACTTCCACCAAAGCGATATCCATCATCTCATCGAAAGACGGGACACCTATGCCTCTATCAAGTGGTATCAGATTTCCAGGTTGCTCGGTGAGATTTTACAGTTTTTCGTAGTTTAGATCGAGTCTGTTCTTCATACCTACAGTCCACGAAAAAGCCACAAAAAAAATTAGGGTTAGTTCAGTATATCCGAATCAATATGAGCCTTTGCATAATCTTTTTAGGGTTTTTGCTTTGTTGAATTTGCGGTTGCATCGTCGTGTCAAGTTGCTGGTCTTAGAGTATAGTCTTTTAGAGTTTTTGAGTTCTGGTCATAAGTTGTCACGCCGCCGCCGCACCATCATCATCGCCTTGCCATCTACCACCATTGCTTATCCGCCACCGCTCTGAATCCGTATCCATATACCACCACCAATCCGTATCCATATACCACCAGCGATCCGTATCCATATACCACCACCACTACCATATACGTCCACCGCTCCCATATCCTACCACCATATATCCACCACCAATCCGAGTTCTTTTCATATTCGGTTTGTTTTAGAGATCCATCTATTTTCCGTTTCGTGTTTCCTTGCCTGAGTAGGTCTCGGAAAAAAAAAGTCTGGAGACCCCCGGGCAGTTTTTAGGCCAAAATTTTGGCAACCAAAAATATTTTTTCCCTATCCTATTTTTAGGTCCCGGGGAGTGTTTTGAGACACTCGCCATCATAGTGATTTTTTGTCGCACTTTTTCGTCGTCGCTGCCCTGATTTCCGAAAAAAATAGTCAAAAAATTTTGTGCCCATCCTGTTAGTTTGACCTGGGAAGAGTTTTGAGTCACTCGCCATTATAGTGATTTTTCGCAAATAAAGGAACGCAAAAAAAAGAGCAAAAAAAAGAGCAAATTTTTTTTCTTCCAGAGTGTGCTTTTCCGTTGTTTACGTGCATTGCCGTGATTTTGTTAGTGTTCTAGGCTCGCGTCTCTAGCACGGTCTAGCCTAGGACCAGCACAGTACCGTCATTGAGCGTTTATTCAACTTTGCATCTCTGAATTGATTATTGCTGACCATTTTTGCTACCATATTATAAGCCTTCCCAGCTCCACATACATCTACATCGTGTGTTTGACTCTCCCTGGTAATCGCTCTATCCAAGCTTTGAGAGTTTTGACTACAACGGTTGCCGATCACCACCTGCTGCTCGGTAAGAATTGGTAAGAATTTGAGATTCGCTTGAAGGTTTTGTGACACACCACCATCACCACCACTTCCTAGTAGTCTGCAGGATCATATTCTTTTGTGTTTCTATTGCTGCTAACCATGGCAGGATCACAAGCCGATGAGACTGATTGGGAGAACATGACGAACAAGGAGTTGCATGATAAATTTCAGCAAATGATGAGTGGCCAGGTGGGAGATGTGTTAAACAGATTTGAAGAGGCTATGGAGAAGATAGATGCCGTGGAGAAGTCGTTCGAGACAAAGCTGGATAACAAGTTTACTGAATTACTCAAGCGTCTTCCCCAACCACCACCGGCTGCACATGTCGCACCTCTACAACAACAACAACCACATCTCCAATGCCGCCTTCCAAATCAAGTGGGAAGAGCACAGCGCGTTCCAATTGAGACTGGTCAAAATTCGGGTGCCGCTGCACCTACTGTTGATGCTTCTTTGGCTCCTACTACTGCGGCGGCTGAGGAGGATGACGATTATGCAGGCGATTATGAGGATGAGGTTGATCAAAATCAGAACTACGTGCAGCCACCAGCACCACCACCAGCAGGTCGACCTCAGGTATATATTCGCAGCGGTAGGCCGGCACCACCACCTCAGGTACGAGATCATGACCATCTCCCTAAACTGAAATTGAATATTCCATCATTTGAGGGTAGATATGTTCCTGATATATATCTTACTTGGGAGTTAGAAACTGAACAACGATTTACATGTTTACAATATCCTGAGGAGAGACGTGTTCCTGCTGCTGTTTGTGCTTTCACTAGCTTTGCATGTGTTTGGTGGTCTGAACATTGTAGATTATATCCTGTTCCAGCTACTTGGGCTGCTTTGAAAACTGCTATGCGTACTCGTTGGGTTCCACCATATTATCAACGTGAATTACTTCAAAAATTGCAGCGCTTAAGACAAGGGAAAAATTCTGTAGAAGAATATTATCAGGAATTACAAACTGGCATGATTAGATGTGGTATTGTTGAGGAGAATGAAGCTATGCTTGCACGTTTTATGGGTGGATTAAATAGAGAGATTCAGACCATTCTAGAGTATAAGGATTATAATAATATCACTCGTTTATTCCTTCTTGCTTGTAAAGCTGAACGTGAAGTGCAGGATCGACAGCCATTGGCGCGAACTAACTTTTCTGCAGGTCGACCTTCATCATGGACACCGCGTGCATCTTCTACTTCCACTGCACCAGCACCTCCATCAGGTTCCACCTCCAGCCGTGATACAAGAAAGCAGGCACAACCACCACTATCTGCTAAGCGCGCACCTGTCGGGCCTGCACAGAGCTCTTCTTCTTCCATGGCATCGACAGGGCACACAAGTGATATTATTTGTCGTCGTTGTAAGGGAAGAGGACATGATGCGAGAGAATGCAAATCTCAGCGTGTAATGATTGCTACTGAGGATGGTGGGTATGAGTCCGCTAGTGACTATTATGAGGAGACTTTGGCTCTTATTACACGTGAAGAACATGGTGGAGATGATTCTGAAAATGAGACGCAATACATGGCTCCTGAAGACGCTGACAGGTATGAATGTTTAGTTGCTCAACGTGTTTTGAGTGTGCAGGTCACACAAGCAGAGCAAAATCAGAGGCATAATTTGTTCCATACAAAGGGAGTTGTGAAGGAACGTTATGTTTGCGTCATCATAGATGGAGGGAGCTGTAACAACTTGGCTAGCATAGAGATGGTGGAGAAGCTATCTCTCACCACAAGACCACATCCACATCCTTACTACATCCAATGGTTCAACAACAACGGCAAGGTTAAGGTAACACGTACTGTTCGTGTGCATTTTAGTATCTCTACATATGCTGATTATGTTGATTGTGATGTGGTACCCATGCAAGCATGTTCCTTATTACTTGGTAGACCATGGCAATTTGATAAAAACTCTGTAGACCATGGTAGAAACAATCAGTATACTCTTGTTCATAAGGATAAAAATATTACTTTGCTTCCTATGACTCCTGATTCCATTTTGAAGGATGACATTAATAGAGCTAATAAAGCAAAACAGGAGAAAAATAAGAGTGAAAATCAGATTGTGGCAAAAGAATTTGAGCAACAAATGAAACCTAATAATAAACCATCTAGTGTTGTTTCTGAAATTAAACTGAAAAGTGCATGTTTACTTGCCACAAAATCTGATATTGATGAGCTAGATTTCAACAAATCTATTTGCTATGCTTTTGTGTGCAAAGAGGCATTATTTTCATTCGAGGACGTGCCTTCCTCTTTGCCCCCTGCTGTCACTAACATTTTGCAGGAGTTCGCTGACGTCTTTCCACAAGACGTGCCACCGGGATTACCACCAATTCGAGGGATTGAGCATCAAATTGACTTAATTCCCGGTGCATCGCTACCCAACCGTGCACCATACCATACCAATCCAGAGGAGACGAAGGAGATTATGCGTCAAGTACAGGAGCTGCTCGACAAAGGTTATATACGCGAATCTCTTAGTCCTTGTGTTGTTTCTATTATACTTGTGCCTAAAAAGGATGGTACATCGCGTATGTGTGTTGATTGTAGAGGCATTAATAACATTACTATTCATTATCGCAATCCTATTCCTAGGCTAGATGATATGCTTGATGAATTGAGTGGCTCTACAATATTTTCCAAAGTTGATTTGCGTAGTGGATACCATCAAATTCGTATGAAACTGGGAGATGAATGGAAAACAGCATTTAAAACTAGGTTTGGTTTATATGAGTGGTTAGTCATGCCTTTTGGGTTAACTAATGCACCTAGTACTTTCATGAGACTAATGAACGAAGTTTTACGTGCTTTTATTGGCCGATTTGTGGTAGTCTATTTTGATGATATACTGATTTATAGCAAATCTTTGGAAGAACATTTGGAACATTTACGTGCTATTTTTATTGCTCTACGTGATGCACGTTTGTTTGGTAACCTTGGGAAGTGCACCTTTTGCACCGACCGAGTATCTTTTCTTGGCTATAGCAAAGATTGAAGCTATTGAGAGTTGGCCGCAGCCCAAAACGGTCACACAAGTGCGGAGTTTTCTTGGACTCGCTGGTTTCTATAGGCGTTTTGTGAGAGATTTTAGCACCATTGCTGCACCTCTCAACGAGCTTACAAAGAAGGATGTGCCTTTTGTTTGGGGTACCGCACAGGAAGAAGCCTTCACGGTATTGAAAGATAAGTTGACACATGCTCCTTTACTCCAACTTCCTGATTTTAATAAGACTTTTGAGCTTGAATGTGATGCTAGTGGAATTGGATTAGGAGGTGTGTTATTACAAGATGGTAAACCTGTTGCATACTTTTCTAAAACATTGAGTGGGCCTAGTCTGAATTATTCTACTTATGATAAAGAACTATATGCTCTTGTTCGGACTTTAGAAACATGGCAACATTATTTATGGCCCAAAGAGTTTGTTATACATTCTTATCATGAATCTTTGAAACATATTAAAAGTCAAGCTAAACTGAATCGTAGACATGCTAAATGGGTTGAATTCATTGAAACTTTCCCTTATGTCGTTAAACACAAGAATGGTAAAGAAAATTTTATTGCTGATGCATTGTCTCGTCGCTATACTATGCTGTCACAACTTGACTTCAAAATATTTGGTTTGGAGACCATCAAAGATCAATATGTGCATGATGCTGATTTTAAAGATGTTTTGCAGAATTGTAAAGAAGGAAGAACCTGGAACAAGTTTGTCATTAATGATGGATTTGTGTTCCGTGCTAACAAGCTATGCATTCCAGCTAGCTCTCTTCGTCTTTTTTTGTTGCAGGAGGCGCATGGAGGAGGATTAATGGGACACTTTGGCGTGAAGAAGAGGAGGACGTACTTGCTACACATTTCTTTTGGCCAAAGATGAGATGGGATGTTGAGCGTTTTGTTGCGCGCTGCACTACATGTCAAAAAGCTAAGTCATGAATCAATCCTCATGGTTTATATATGCCTTTGCCTGTACCTAGTGTTCCTTGGGAGGATATATCTATGGACTTTGTTTTAGGTTTACCTCGAACAAAGAAGGGGAGGGATAGCATATTTGTTGTCGTGGATAGATTCTCAAAAATGGCACACTTTATACCATGTCATAAAAGCGATGATGTTGTTAATGTTGCTGTTTTATTCTTCCGTGAAATTATTCGTTTGCATGGTGTGCCAAATACTATTGTTTCAGATCGTGATACTAAATTTCTTAGCCACTTTTGGAGATGTTTATGGGCTAAGTTGGGGACTAAACTGCTTTTTAGTACTACTTGTCACCCCCAAACTGATGGACAAACTGAAGTAGTCAATAGAACATTGTCTACTATGCTTAGGGCTGTTTTGAAGAATAATAAGAAAATGTGGGAGAAATGCTTGCCTCATATTGAGTTTGCTTATAATCGTTCATTGCATTCTACTACTAAGATGTGCCCTTTTGAAATTGTGTATGGTTTCCTACCTCGTGCACCTATTGATTTGTTGCCTCTTCCATCTTCGGAGAAGGTTAATTTTGATGCTAAACAACATGCTGAATTGATCTTAAAAATGCATGAGTTAACTAAGGAAAACATTGAGCGTATGAATGCTAAATATAAACTTGCTGGAGATAAGGGTAGAAAACATGTTGTGTTTGCACCTGGAGATCTTGTTTGGTTACATTTGCGTAAGGATAGATTTCCTGATTTGCGCAAATCAAAGCTAATGCCACGTGCTGATGGTCCTTTTAAGGTGTTAGAGAAAATAAATGATAATGCATATAAACTTGAGCTGCCTGCAGATTTTGGGGTTAGTCCCACTTTTAACATTGCAGATTTGAAGCCTTATTTGGGTGAGGAAGATGAACTTCCGTCGAGGACGACTTCATTTCAAGAAGGGGAGGATGATGAGGACATCAATACAATTGTTACACCCACAGCCCCTGCTGCTATACATACTGGACCAATTACTAGAGCTCGTGCACGCCAACTAAATTACCAGGTACTTTCGTTTCTTGGTAATGATTCTAATGTTCATGAGAATATGATGCTGCCTAAATTAGATACATTTGTTTTGCTTACAAATGAAGGGCCTAGCTTGGAGAAGGATGAACATTGGAGCAAGAACAAGCATGGAGATGATGGCATGCGCAAGGGAAACAAGAACGGAGTTACAAGTGATGATTTCAGGACTTTGAAGCCACCTTAATGGGTGCATGAAGCCTTGGACGAAATATACAAGACGCCACTTCATAAATTTCGTCCCGAGGCTATTTTAGGTGCTGCGTCACCTTATTATTGGGCCAGGCCCATGTAATTTCGAAATACATAAGTATAGGCTATTTTTAGAGTCCGTATGTGTGGGGAAACAAGAGATAGGGTTGATTTCGGACCCCTCCACCAAGGGCCACGAAATTCCCCCCCTCTTCCTCCATATATACAGCCCTTAGGGCATCGTTTAGACTTTGGGTTTTGTTTAGATTAAAAGTTCGCCATAGCTGCAACTTCACGTACTTCGTTTGTGTTCAACGACCAGACAAAGGCGTCACAGAACCCCACCTTGATCAATAAAGCTTTCATCTTATATTCGCAATATCCAGATTGCAATCTTAGTTTCTTGCTTGTTCTTCGTTTGCTCGCAGGAAACAGACCCTCGTGGTCAGGTTGATCGTGCTCCGGCGTGGTCAATAACCTCTCGGAGTTGGTTTAGCGATTGCTAAGGCGCGACGTCCTCGCACGTTCGTAGTCGGATCGCCAAAGTCGACTTCCACCAAAGCGAAATCCACCATCTCATCGACAGACGGGACACCTTTGCCTCTATCAGATAGCATATTTGTTGTCGTGGATAGATTCTCGAAAATGGCACACTTTATACCATGTCATAAAAGCGATGATGCTGTTAATGTTGCTGATTTGTTCTTTCGTGAAATTATTCGCTTGCATGGTGTGCCAAATACTATTGTTTCAGATCGTGATACTAAATTTCTTAGCCACTTTTGGAGATGTTTATGGGCTAAGTTGGGGACTAAACTGCTTTTTAGTACTACTTGTCACCCCCAAACTGATGGACAAACTGAAGTAGTCAATAGAACGTTGTCTACTATGCTTAGGGCTGTTTTGAAGAATAATAAGAAAATGTGGGAGGAATGCTTGCCTCATATTGAATTTGCTTATAATCGTTCATTGCATTCTACTACTAAGATGTGCCCTTTTGAAGTTGTGTATGGTTTCCTACCTCGTGCACCTATTGATTTGTTGCCTCTTCCATCTTCGGAGACGGTTAATTTTGATGCTAAACAACGTGCTGAATTAATTTTAAAAATGCATGAGTTAACTAAGGAAAACATTGAGCGTATGAATGCTAAATATAAACTTGCTGGAGATAAGGGTAGAAAACATGTTGTGTTTGCACCTGGAGATCTTGTTTGGTTACATTTGCGTAAGGATAGATTTCCTGATTTGCGCAAATCAAAGCTAATGCCACGTGCTGATGGTCCCTTTAAGGTGTTAGAGAAAATAAATGATAATGCATATAAACTTGAGCTGCCTGTAGATTTTGGGGTTAGTCCCACTTTTAACATTGCAGATTTGAAGCCTTATTTGGGTGAGGAAGATGAGCTTCCGTCGAGGACGACTTCATTTCAAGAAGGGGAGGATGATGAGGACATCAATACCATTGTTACACCCACAGCCCCTGCTGCTATACATACTGGACCAATTACTAGAGCTCGCGCACGCCAATTAAATTACCAGGTACTTTCGTTTCTTGGTAATGATTCTAATGTTCATGAGAATATGATGCTGCCTAAATTGGATACATTTGTTTTGCTTACAAATGAAGGGCCTAGCTTTGAGAAGGATGAACATTGGAGCAAGAACAAGCATGGAGATGATGGCATGCGCATGGGGGACAAGAACGGAGTTACAAGTGATGATTTCAGGACGTTGAAGCCACCATAATGCGTGCATGAAGCCTTGGACGAAATATACAAGATGCTACTTCATAACTTTCGTCCAGAGGCTATTCTAGGTGCTGCGTCACCTTATTATTGGGCCAGGCCCATGTAATTTCGAAATACTTGAGTATAGGCGATTTTTAGAGTCCGTATGTGTGGGGAAACAAGAGATAGGGTTGGTTTCGGACCCCTTCCCAAAGGGCCACGAAATTTCCCCCTCTTCCTCCATATATACAGCCCTTAGGGCGTCGTTTAGACTTTGGGTTTTGTTTAGATTAAAAGTTCGCCATAGCTGCAACTTCGCGTACTTCGTTTGTGTTCAACGACCAGACAAAGGCGTCACAGAACCCCACCTTGATCAATAAAGCTTTCATCTTATATTCGCAATATCCAGATTGCAATATCAGTTTCTTGCTTGTTCTTCATTTGCTCGCAGGAAACAGACCCTCGTGGTCAGGTTGATCGTGCTCCGGCGTGGTCAATAACCTCTCGGAGTTGGTTTAGCGATTGCTAAGGCGCGACGTCATCGCACGTTCGTAGTCGGATCGTCAAAGTCGACTTCCACCAAAGCGATATCCATCATCTCATTGAAAGACGGGACACCTATGCCTCTATCACATCTACTATGCAATGCCATGATCACATTGCTCCGAATATGCATTGTTTTGGATGTTGTCAATATTCTCCATGTGATGTTTCTACAAATGCTCATGAGGAGACCCCCATAGTTTCCTCATACATATTAGGAGATTTTGATGCATTCATACTTTGCATGATTCCCATAATTGCTTGCACCGTATGCATACCATGAATAACAATGCTCTACATATTTCCCATGATGCATTACATAATTTGTGTCTCCATTATGCCATACATAATAACAAACCTATCATGATGGATGACATGTTTCTATATCACGCATCTCATTTATTTGAGCATTGGCTATTTTGTGTTAACCAACACTTGCACGTATGCATCTTGATGGATGATGTGTACATCTACCACGCACACACAATTTTTCCTTTGCCTTTGTTTTGTGTAGGTACTCATGTATACTCGTCAACCTCTCAATCCCAAGAGTTGACGAAACGAGCTCTTGAGAGCAACGACGATTTGGGATCCCGTGGACTATCGTTACCACCATTCTATTTGCGCAAGGACTGCGCGCATCTCTTCTACTTGGCTCTCACACGGCTTTGGGCTATTTATCACTTGTTACCTTATGCCCATTCTATCGTGTTCACTTTGCATGTTACACCTCTTTCCATGCCTTTGACATGCAATTGTGACCCTTGCTTGCACTTACATATGATTCACCATTATGCTACTTCTATGTGTATTTGCATGCTTGGTGGAGATAGTTGTTGCTATTGCCATGTTTATCATGTGCCCCATGCTATTGATGCTATTTTGCTCATATCTTGCCTTTATGCTTGTGAAATGTCATGTGCATTATATATGCCCACTATTTGCACATATGACATGCTTGCCACGATTCCTTCTAGTACGTTGCATCTTCGCACTACTATCTTGCTTGACTTGATCTCTATGATTGCTTGCTTTGTTGCATCACCCATGTTCCATTACTCGCTTTCTTGGGTTGATGACATATATGCTCATGCCTCTCTCATGATATATCTTGTTTATTGTCGCTTGCCTCCAATAATTGCCTCTATGCTTAATGATCTTGGAGACTTGGACATATTACTTGTGATGCATGCTTGTTTGTTTAAGCCTATTGTCTTTGGTTGTAGTTGCATCTTATGCTTCCCTACCATACCACACCTTGCCCTTTCTTATGATAAGAATGATGAGAACACTTGTTGGGTATCTTACCACTCGAGTGATAGGTGCTACATTTGCACTAACCTCATTTGTTTTTCGAGTGTTTGTCATGTTCTTTCATTTTGAAGGATTCACAAGGCGGTACCATCACGAGACATATTGGTTATGTGAAGGCGTACATGATGTGCAACACCAACATTTTTGACATCCTCATAAAGGTGAACTCATTCCCTTGAGCCATTCTCAAATATGCATATTGCATGGGTCATTCTTTCATTGTTGTTTCCTTCTTGTTGTCTACATGTTACATCTCGCGAACGAAGGAGCGACATTGGAGATTGGCTCTATGGACCTTCAAGTTGAGGAGTGCTCGGACTTAGTGGATGCACCACCGGACCAACACTTCTACCACGACATCGAGCTATGGTACAACACCACCCATGACAAATTTGCATCTTATGCATGGATTGACACACATTATGCTTGTCTTGCTGCACCTATTCCCATGTCATCCATGATATATGAGCTTGTGCATTTCCTTAGCAAATTTGTTGTTATCTTTCTTGATGGCATATTCATACATAATGATCACATTGCCTACCATCAATTGAATGATAACATAATCATATTGAGCATCCATTGCCATATTCATGCTATTGATAAACCGTCTCACTATGACATCATTTTGCACCGTGGTTGCATTCATCATATTCAAAACACATTTGTGTGCACAATGTATGATTTTCTCCCATGAACGCTTTGCATATCATTCTATATCATCTTGATAAGCTTCATGCGCTTTGCCACGAACAATCTTGCCTCACGGACTCATTCTTACATGATGGACACTTTGTGTGCGCTAACCATTGTATTTCCAAGTGTTGTTTGTGTTTGCTCTTTTTGCATGTTTACCACTCCGGACACACCTTGGTGTACTTGGATTGCGCCATGTCTTCCACTTCGTCCAACTACAAGTCCGTCCACGACAACCGTTTCCATGGTGATGAGGATTTCGATCCGAGGTCGGATCTTTCCCAAGGGAGGGGAGATGATGCGGAGCATCCTACGATCATCCCCATGTACACTCGAGCCTACGCCATTGGACCTAAGGTGAACCCGCTCCTAAATGCTTCTCCTTTCCATTCATGTGAGACATGGTTGCTACCTAATGCAAGGACACTACACATGCCTAGGTACCAAGGAGACCCTCTCGGAGATGCTCGGAATGATGGACAAGTCTCCAAGTACAAGGATGAAGGAGCACGACGAGAGGAACCGGAGAAAGGCTACAGGACCCGGACATCTGGCCCCTCCCGCAAGCCCGGACATCTGGCACCAGCCCGGAAATCCGGCGCCCATCGCAGAAGGCACCCGAAGCTGAACCACGTCAGCTCGGACATCCGGCCAGAGGCCCGGACATCCGGCTCTTCCCGAGCCGCCGGACATCCGGCACCCCAGCCCGGACATCCGACCCCGCCTATCCAGAGACTACAGAAGTTTGCACCGCCAGCCCGGACATCCAGCCACTCCTGAAGCCCCGGACATCCGGCCCATCGCCCGGACATCCGGCTCCGTCTGTCTGCGCACAGTAAAGGGCCGAGGCCCGTGTACCCCTTCGACCCCCTAGACTATATATACTCCTTCTCCTCCATCTTTCTAGGGTTAGCAAAGGATTAGCTCATTTAGAGATAGAGCTTTGCTCATCCATATCGGATCTACTCCACGAGAGAGACTGCGGCCCCTCTACGGAGAAGATCCACCTTGGATTCAAGACCCCTCAAGGGAAGATCCCCTCGTGGATTCAAGACCTCCTCACGGAGAAGAACCGGTTACCGTTTGTATCGTCCGTTGTTGACTTTGGATCTTGTATCTTACCTTTGTGTTCATCGATCTAGCGCATGTGTGATCTATTCTTGTTGGTTGAGTGATTTCTCTCGTGTTCCTCTCGTGTTTCCCCTCGTGTTCATCACGTTCTTCGTAGGGATCCGCTCCTTTCGTGAAAGAACGGCCATCTAGGGTTCCACCCTACATCACCTCCTGCAACAACAAAAGACGAACGAAGCTAGCTGGAATGCATAGCTTGTTAGCACGAAACACAAATCCATCATTAACGACGAACTTGTTCCATGTTCTACCTTCTTTACAATTCTGCAATACATCTTTAAATTCAGCATCATGCACATATTGATCTTTAAATTCAGCATCATGCTCCTTTCCAAACCAAATATTTTAAAGTAAAGTTGTGAAAGCATAGTATAACGACGAGACAATGCATCAGCAATAACATTTTCTTTACCCTTCTTGTGTTTAATGACATAAGGGAAAGTCTCAATGAATTCAACCCATTTAGCATGTGTACGGTTCAGTTTTGCTTGACTTTTAATGTGTTTCAAAGATTCATGATCAGAATGTATAACAAATTCTTTGGGCCATAAATAATGTTGCCATGTTTCTAAAGTCCGAACAAGAGCCTATAATTCTTTATCATAAGTAGAATAGTTCAGACTAGGCCCACTCAATTTTTCAGAAAAGTATGCAACAGGTTTGCCATCTTGTAATAACACACCTCCTGATCCAATTCCACTAGCATCACATTCAAGCTCAAAAGTCTTATTAAAATCAGGAAGTTCGAGTAAAGGAGCATGTGTCAACTTATCTTTGAATACCGTGAAGGCTTCTTCCTGTGCGGTACCCCAAACAAAAGGCACATCCTTCTTTGTAAGCTCGTTGAGAGGTGCAGCAATGGTGCTAAAATCTCTCACAAAACGCCTATAGAAATCAGCGAGTCCAAGAAAACTCCGCACTTGTGTGACCGTTTTGGGCTGCGGCCAACTCTCAATAGCTTCAATCTTGGCTTTATCAACTTCAATTCCCTGTGGAGTAACAACATAGCCAAGAAAAGATACTCGGTCGGTGCAAAAGGTGCACTTCCCAAGGTTACCAAACAAACGTGCATCACGTAGAGCAATAAAAACAACACGTAAATGTTCCAAATGTTCTTCCAAAGATTTGCTATAAATCAGTATATCATCAAAATAGACTACCACAAATCGTCCAATGAAAGCACGTAAAACTTCGTTCATTAGTCTCATGAAAGTACTAGGTGCATTAGTTAACCCAAAAGGCATGACTAACCACTCATATAAACCAAACTTAGTTTTAAATGCTGTTTTCCATTCATCTCCCAATTTCATACGAATTTGATGGTATCCACTACGCAAATCAACTTCGGAGAATATTGTAGAGCCACTCAATTCATCAAGCATATCATCTAGCCTAGGAATAGGATGACGATAACGAATAGTAATATTATTAATGCCTCTACAATCAACACACATACGCGACGTACCATCCTTTTTCGGCACTAGAATAATAGGAACAACACAAGGACTAAGGGATTCGCGAATATAACCTTTGTCGAGCACCTCCTGTACTTGACGCATAATCTCCTTCGTCTCCTCTGGATTGGTACGGTATGGTGCACGGTTGGGTAGCGATGCACCGGGAATTAAGTCAATTTGATGCTCAATCCCTTGAATAGGTGGTAATCCCGGTGGCACGTCTTGTGGGAAGACGTCAGCGAACTCCTGCAAAATGTTAGTGACTGCAGGGGGCAAAGAGGAAGGCACGTCCTCGAATGAAAATAATGCCTCTTTACACACAAAAGCATAGCAAACAGATTTGCTGAAAACTAGCTCATCAATATCAGATTTGGTGGCAAGTAAACATGCACTTTTCAATTTAATTTTAGAAGCAACACTAGATGGTTTATTATTAGGCTTCATTTGTTGCTCAAATTCTTTTGCCACAATCTGATTTTCACTCTTATTTTTCTCCTGTTTTGCTTTATTAGCTCTATGAATATCATCTTTCAAAATGGAATCAGGAGTCATAGGAAGCAAAGTAATATTTGTATCCTTATGAACAAGAGTATACTGATTGTTTCTACCATGGTGTACAGAATTTTTATCAAATTGCCATGGTCTACCAAGTAATAAGGAACATGCTTGCATAGGTACCACATCACAATCAACATAATCAGCATATGTAGAGATACTAAAATGCACCCGAACAGTACGTGTTACCTTAACCTTGCCGCTATTGTTGAACCATTGGATGTAGTAAGGCTGTGGATGTGGTCTTGTGGTGAGAGATAGCTTCTCCACCATCTCCATGCTAGCCAAGTTGTTGCAGCTCCCTCCATCTATGATGACGCGAATAGAACGTTCCATCACAACTCCCTTTGTATGGAACAAATTATGCCTCTGATTTTGCTCAGCTTGTGTAACCTGCACACTCAAAACACGTTGAGTAACTAAACATTCATACCTGTCAGCATCTTCAGCAGCCATGTATTGCGTCTCATGATCAGAATCATCTCCACCGTGTTCTTCATGTGTAATAAGAGCCAAAGTCTCCTCATCATAGTCACTAGCGGACTCATACCCACCATCCTCAGTAGCAATCATCACACGCTGAGATTTGCATTCTCTCGCAAATCTCCTCTTCTGATGAGGACATCAATACCATTGTTACACCCACAGCCCTTGCTGCTATACATACTGGACCAATTACTAGAGCTCGCGCACGCCAATTAAATTACCAGGTACTTTCGTTTCTTGGTAATGATTCTAATGTTCATGCGAATATGATGCTGCCTAAATTGGATACATTTGTTTTGCTTACAAATGAAGGGCCTAGCTTTGAGAAGGATGAACATTGGAGCAAGAACAAGCATGGAGATGATGGCATGCGCATGGGGAACAAGAACGGAGTTACAAGTGATGATTTCAGGACGTTGAAGCCAACATAATGCGTGCATGAAGCCTTGGACGAAATATACAAGATGCTACTTCATAACTTCAGGACGTTGAGCAACTAAACATGGGCCTGGCCCAATAATAAGGTAACGCAGCACCTAGAAAGCCTCTGGACGAATGTTATGAAGTAGCATCTTGTATATTTCGTCCAAGGCTTCATGCACGCATTATGGTGGCTTCAACGTCCTGAAATCATCACTTGTAACTCCGTTCTTGTCCCCCATGCGCATGCCATCATCTCCATGCTTGTTCTTGCTCCAATGTTCATCCTTCTCAAAGCTAGGCCCTTCATTTGTAAGCAAAACAAATGTATCCAATTTAGGCAGCAGCATATTCTCATGAACATTAGAATCATTACCAAGAAACGAAAGTACCTGGTAATTTAATTGGCGTGCGCGAGCTCTAGTAATTGGTCCAGTATGTATAGCAGCAGGGGCTGTGGGTGTAACAATGGTATTGATGTCCTCATCATCTTGCACCTGTTCAGTCATCATTTGCTGAAACTTATCATGAAGCTCCTTGTTCGTTAAGTTCTCCCAGTCAATCTCGTCGGCTTGTGATACTGGCATGGTTAGCAGTAATAGAAACACACAAAAATATGATCCTATAGACTACTAACAAGTGGTGGTGGTGGGTGTCACAAATCCGTCAAGCAAATCTCAAATTCTTACCAGTTCTTACCCAGCAGCAAGCGGTGATTGGCAACCGATGTAGTCAAAACTCTCAAAGCTTGGATAGAGCGATTACCAAGGAGAGTCAAACGCACGACGTAGATGTATGTGGAGCTGGGAAGGCTTATAATATGGTAGCAAAAAGGGTCAGCAATAATCAATTCAGAGATGCAAAGTCGAATAAACGCTCAACGATGGTCCTGTGCTGGTCCTAGGCTAGACCGTACTAGAGACGCGACCCTAGAACAATAACAAAATCACGGCGCTGCACGTAAACAAGGGAGGATCACACTCTGAATTTTTTTTCTTTTTTCACTTTTTTTTATTTGCACTTTTTTTTCCTCTTTTTTTGCTCCGCAACAATTTTTTTTTGAAAAAGTCTACAAACGTCCTAAAAACTGCCTAGCCAGATTTTTTTTTTGAAACTGGAACTATTTTTCTTCTACGGATGGCTCGGAAGTTGGGGAGTCCTATTCTGTCATGACTCGGAGTATCGCGTGATCTGGAAATCGAGAACAAAACAATAATTACTGGACTCGGACTAGGACTTGTGGCGGAGATGAATCTGGTGGAAACTCGGACTGGTGGCGGATATTTGCAGGGCGATGGAACACGGACTGGTGTCTAATCTGTGATGCAGGTGGACTCAGATTAGCATGATGGCGGTGGATATGTGGTATACGGTAGCGGTGATGACGATGGTGGTATATGGCAGCGGTGATGATGATGGTGGTATATGGCAGCGGTGATGACGATGGTGCGGCGGCGGCGTGACAACTTGTGAACAGAACTCGAAACTCTAAAGTACTAGACGCTAGGACCAGCAACTTGACACGACGATGCAACCGCAAATTCAACAAAGCAAATACAGAAAAGATTATGCAAAGGCTCAGATTGGTTCGGATAAGATGAACTAACCCTAATATTTTTTTTGGCTATTTCGTGGACTATAGGTATGAAGAACAGACTCGATCTAAACTACGAAAAACTGTAAAATCTCACCGACCAAGCTGGAAATCTAATGCCACTTGATAGAGGCAAAGGTGTCCCGTCTTTCGATGAGATGGTGGCTATCGTTTTGGAGGAAGTCGACTTTGACGATCCGACTACGAACGTGCGAGGACGTCGCGCCTTAGAAATCGCTAAACCAACTCCGAGAGGTTATTGACCACGCCGGAGCACGATCAACCTGACCACGAAGGTCTGTTTCCTGCAGGCAAACGAAGAACAAGCAAGAAACTAACATTGCAATCTGGATATTGCAAATATAAGAGGAAAGCTTTATTGATCAAGGTGGGTTCTGTGATGCCTTTGTCTGGTCGTTGAACACAAACGAAGTACACGAAGTTGCAGCTATGGCGAACTTTTAATCTAAACAAAACCCCAAAGTCTAAACGGTGCCCTAAGGGCTGTATATATGGAGGATGAGGGGGGAATTTCGTGGCCCTTGGGGAAGGGGTCCGAAACAAACCCTATCTCTTATTTCCCCACACATACGGACTCTAAAAACAGCCTATACTTAAGTATTTCGAAATTACATGGGCCTGGCCCAATAATAAGGTGACGCAGCACCTAGAATAGCCTCTGGACGAAATTTATGAAGTGGCATCTTGTATATTTCGTCCAAGGCTTCATTCACTCCTTATAGTGGCTTCAAAGTCCTCAAATCATCACTTGTAACTCCGTTCTTGTTCCCCTTGCGCATGCCATCAACTCCATGCTTGTTCTTGCTCCAATGTTCATCCTTCTCCAAGCTAGGCCCTTCATTTGTAAGCAAAACAAAAGTATCCAATTTATACAGCATCATATTCTCATGAACATTAGAATCATTACGAAGAAACGAAAGTACCTGGTAAATTAATTGGCGTTCGCGAGCTCTAGTAATTGGTCCATTATATGTAACAGTGGGGGATGTGGGTGTAACAATGGTATTGATGTCCTCATCACCCCGGATCATAGAGCATGTGCAGAATGCAACCTTTGTTCTTACCAGGTGGACTAATGTTTATACTCACCATAATCTCTCGTATTTCCTTCCAAAGGAGTGCCAATGGGTTCAGAAACTTGTCTGAAAAGCAGCGACAAATGATGTTCTTTGACTTTTAGGGGCCAAAAGTCCTGCTTACCGGTCGAATTTGAAGGTCGTTCGGGCCTCCTACGCACGCCGGAAGTATTTTCTAGATTCTGATAGAGGCAAAGGTGTCCCGTCTTTCGATGAGATGGTGGCTATCGTTTTGGAGGAAGTCGACTTTGACGATCCGACTACGAACGTGCGAGGACGTCGCGCCTTAGCAATCGCTAAACCAACTCCGAGAGATTATTGACCACGCCGGAGCACGATCAACCTCACCACGAAGGTCAGTTTCCTGCAGGGAAACGAAGAACAAGCAAGAAACTAAGATTGCAATCTGGATATTGCGAATATAAGAGGAAAGCTTTATTGATCAAGGTGGGGTTCTGTGACGCCTTTGTCTGGTCGTTGAACACAAACGAAGTACGCGAAGTTGCAGCTATGGTGAAATTTTAATCTAAACAAAACCCCAAAGTCTAAACGGTGCCCTAAGGGCTGTATATATGGAGGAAGAGGGGGGGAATTTCGTGGCCCGTGGGGAAGGGGTCCGAAACCAACCCTATCTCTTGTTTCCCCACACATACGGACTCTAAAAACAGCCTATACTTATGTATTCCGAAATTACATGGGCCTGGCCCAATAATAAGGTGACGCAGCACCTAGATAGCCTCTGGACGAAATTTATGAAGTGGCATCTTGTATATTTCGTCCAAGGCTTCATTCACTCCTTATGGTGGCTTCAAAGTCCTCAAATCATCACTTGTAACTCCGTTCTTGTTCCCCTTGCGCATGCCATCAACTCCATGCTTGTTCTTGCTCCAATGTTCATCCTTCTCCAAGCTAGGCCCTTCATTTGTAAGCAAAACAAAAGTATCCAATTTATACAGCATCATATTCTCATGAACATTAGAATCATTACGAAGAAACGAAAGTACCTGGTAAATTAATTGGCGTTCGCGAGCTCTAGTAATTGGTCCATTATATGTAACAGTGGGGGATGTGGGTGTAACAATGGTATTGATGTCCTCATCACCCCGGATCATAGAGCATGTGCAGAATGCAACCTTTGTTCTTACCAGGTGGACTAATGTTTATACTCACCATAATCTCTCGTATTTCCTTCCAAAGGAGTGCCAATGGGTTCAGAAACTTGTCTGAAAAGCAGCGACAAATGATGTTCTTTGACTTTTAGGGGCAAAAAGTCCTGCTTACCGGTCGAATTTGAAGGTCGTTCGGGCCTCCTACGCACGCCGGAAGTATTTTCTAGATTCTGATAGAGGCAAAGGTGTCCCGTCTTTCGATGAGATGGTGGCTATCGTTTTGGAGGAAGTCGACTTTGACGATCCGACTACGAACGTGCGAGGACGTCGCGCCTTAGCAATCGCTAAACCAGCTCCGAGAGGTTATTGACCACACCGGAGCACGATCAACCTGACCACGAGGGTCTATTTCCTGCGAGCAAACGAAGAACAAGCAAGAAACTGAGATTGCAATCTGGATATTGCGAATATAAGAGGAAAGCTTTATTGATCAAGGTGGGGTTCTGTGACGCCTTTGTCTGGTCGTTGAACACAAACGAAGTACGCGAAGTTGCAGCTATGGCGAACTTTTAATCTAAACAAAACCCCAAAGTCTAAACGGTGCCCTAAGGGCTGTATATATGGAGGAAGAGGGGGGGGGGATTTCGTGGCCCTTGGGGAAGGGGTCCGAAACCAACACTATCTCTTGTTTCCCCACACATACGGACTCTAAAAACAGCCTATACTTATGTATTTCAAAATTACATGGGCCTGGCCCAATAATAAGGTGACACAGCACCTAGATAGCCTCTGGACGAAATTTATGAAGTGGCATCTTGTATATTTCGTCCAAGGCTTCATTCACTCCTTATGGTGGCTTCAAAGTCCTCAAATCATCACTTGTAACTCCGTTCTTGTTCCCCTTGCGCATGCCATCAACTCCATGCTTGTTCTTGCTCCAATGTTCATCCTTCTCCAAGCTAGGCCCTTCATTTGTAAGCAAAACAAAAGTATCCAATTTATACAGCATCATATTCTCATGAACATTAGAATCATTACGAAGAAACGAAAGTACCTGGTAATTTAATTGGCGTGCGCGAGCTCTAGTAATTGGTCCATTATATGTAACAGTAGGGGATGTGGGTGTAACAATGGTATTGATGTCCTCATCACTCCGGATCATAGAGCATGTGCAGAATGCAACCTTTGTTCTTACCAGGTGGACTAATGTTTATACTCACCATAATCTCTCGTATTTCCTTCCAAAGGAGTGCCAATGGGTTAAGAAACTTATCTGAAAAGCAGCGACAAATGATGTTCTTTGACTTTTAGGGGCAAAAAGTCCTGCTTACCGGTCGAATTTGAAGGTCGTTCGGGCCTCCTACGCACACCGGAAGTATTTTCTAGATTCTGATAGAGGCAAAGGTGTCCCGTCTTTCGATGAGATGGTGGCTATCGTTTTGGAGGAAGTCGACTTTGACGATCCGACTACGAACGTGCGAGGACGTCGCGCCTTAGCAATCGCTAAACCAACTCCGAGAGGTTATTGACCACGCCGGAGCACGATCAACCTGACTACGAAGGTCTGTTTCCTGCAGGCAAACGAAGAACAAGCAAGAAACTAAGATTGCAATCTGGATATTGCGAATATAAGAGGAAAGCTTTATTGATCAAGGTGGGGTTCTGTGACGCCTTTGTCTGGTCGTTGAACACAAACGAAGTACGCGAAGTTGCAGCTATGGCGAACTTTTAATCTAAACAAAACCCCAAAGTCTAAACGGTGCCCTAAGGGCTATATATATGGAGGAAGAGGGGGGGAATTTCGTGGCCCTTGGGGAAGGGGTCCGAAACCAACCCTATCTCTTGTTTCCCCACACATACGGACTCTAAAAACAGCCTATACTTATGTATTTCGAAATTACATGGGCCTGGCCCAATAATAAGGTGACGCAGCACCTAGATAGCCTCTGGACGAAATTTATGAAGTGGCATCTTGTATATTTCGTCCAAGGCTTCATTCACTCCTTATGGTGGCTTCAAAGTCCTGAAATCATCACTTGTAACTCCGTTCTTGTTCCCCTTGCGCATGCCATCAACTCCATGCTTGTTCTTGCTCCAATGATCATCCTTCTCCAAGCTAGGCCCTTCATTTGTAAGCAAAACAAAAGTATCCAATTTAGGCAGCATCATATTCTCATGAACATTGGAATCATTACCAAGAAACGAAAGTACCTGGTAATTTAATTGGCGTGCGCGAGCTCTAGTAATTGGTCCATTATATGTAATAGTAGGAGCTGTGGGTGCAACAATGGTACTGATGTCCTCATCAGATTTCGACACTCGTCGCGAGCATTTTGAGTACTTTTGGGTCCGAAACGGACTCCGAATGACAAAGTTATGACCGCTTTAGTGAACATCGGTCCTTTATATGGCAGTCCTTGAAAGAACTTCATTTTCTTATGACGCGTTCAGGCGCGCCACCCCAAAATTTTGAGTCCTCCATAGTGGAGATATTGTTTCTACATATATGTTGACCGATGTCAGGAATGCCCTCCTATTATTGGTTGTAACACACGTACCTTACGACATGCCACACGACAAAAACAAGGAGAATAAGGCTTATAGTCGCCCTATTTTCTTCAATTTACAACAAAATGGGATTACCAGGATCATAGAGCATGTGCAGAATGCAAGCTTTGTTCTTACCAGGCGGACTAATGTTTATACTCACCATAATCTCTCGGATTTCCTTCCAAAGGAGTGCCAATGGGTTCAGAAACTTGTGTGAAAAGCAGCGGCAAATAATGTTCTTTAACTTTCAGGGGCAAAATGTCCTGCTTAGGGGCGAATTTGAAGGTCCACCGGTCCTCCTGCCCACGCTAGAATTATTTTCTAGATTCCCACGCTTGTCACGAGCATTTTGAGTACTTGTGGGTCCGAAACGGACTCCGAATGACAAAGTTATGACCGTTTTAGTGAACACCGGTCCTTTATATGGCAGTCCTTGAAAGAACTTCATTTTTCTTGTGAAGCGTTCTGGCGCGCCGCCCCAAAATTTTGTGTCCTCCATAGTGGAGATATTGTTTCAACATACATATTGACCGATGCAAGGAATGCCCTCCTATTATAAGTTGTAACACACGTACGTTACGGCATGCCACACGACAAAAACAAGGAGAAGAAGGTTTACGGTCGTCTTATTTTCTTGAATTCACAACCAAATGAGATTCTCCGGATCATAGAGCATGTGCAGAATGCAATGTTTGTCCTTATCAGGTAGACTAATGTTGATACTCACTAAAATCTCTCGGATTAGCTTCCAAAGGAGTGCCAATGGGTTCAGAAACTTGTATGAAAAGCAGCGGCAAATGATGTTCTTTGACTTTTAGGGGCATAAGGTCCTTCTTAGGGGCCGAATTTGAGGGTCCTTCGTGCCTCCTGCGCATGCCGGAAGTATTTTTCTAGATTCCCATGCTTGTCGCGAGCATTTTGAGTAATTGTGGGTCCGAAACGAACTCCGAATGACAAAGTTATGACCGTTTTACTGAACACCGGTCCTTTATATGGCAGTCCTTGAAAGAACTTCATTTTCTCGTGACGCGTTTTTGCGCGCCGCCTCAAACTTTTGTGTCCTCCATAGTGGAGATATTGTTCCCACATATATATTGACCGATGCAAGGAATGCCCTCCTATTATAGGCTGTAACACACGTACGTTATGGCATGCCACACGACAAAAAGAAGGAGAATAAGGTTTACAGTCGTCTTATTTTCTTGAATTCACAACCAAATGGGATTCCCCGGATCATAGAGCATGTGCAGAATGCAACGTTTGTCCTTACCAGGCGGACTAATGTTGATACTCACCAAAATCTCTTGGATTTCCTTCCAAAGGAGTGCCAATGGGTTCAGAAACTTGTATGAAAAGCAGCGGCAAATGATGTTCTTTGACTTTCAGTAATAGAGGCAAAGGTGTCCCGTCTTTCGATGAGATGATGGATATCGCTTTGGTGGAAGTCGACTTTGACGATCCGACTACGAACGTGCGAGGACGTCGCGCCTTAGCAATCGCTAAACCAGCTCCGAGAGGTTATTGACCACACCGGAGCACGATCAACCTGACCACGAGGGTCTATTTCCTGCGAGCAAACGAAGAACAAGCAAGAAACTGAGATTGCAATCTAGATATTGCGAATATAAGATGAAAGCTTTATTGATCAAGGTGGGGTTCTGTGACACCTTTGTCTGGTCGTTGAACACAAACGAAGTACGCGAAGTTGCAGCTATGCCGAACTTTAATCTAAACAAAACCCAAAGTCTAAACGACGCCTTAAGGGCTGTATATATGGAGGAAGAGGAGGGAATTTCGTGGCCCTTGGGGAAGGGGTCCGAAACCAACCCTATCTCTTGTTTCCCCACACATACGGACTCTAAAAACAGCGTATACTCAAGTATTTCGAAATTACATGGGCCTGGCCCAATAATAAGGTGACGCGGCACCTAGAATAGCCTTTGGACGGAAGTTATGAAGTAGCATCTTGTATATTTCGTCCGAGGCTTCATGCACGCATTATGGTGGCTTCAACGTCCTAAAATCATCACTTGTAACTCCGTTCTTGTTGCCCTTGCGCATGCCATCATCTCCATGCTTGTTCTTGCTCCAATGTTCATCCTTCTCCAAGCTAGGCCCTTCATTTGTAAGCAAAACAAATGTATCCAATTTAGGCAGCATCATATTCTCATGAACGTTAGAATCATTACCAAGAAATGAAAGTACGTGGTAATTTAATTGGCGTGCGCGAGCTCTAGTAATTGGTCCAGCATGTATAGCAGCAGGGGCTGTGGGTGTAACAATGGTATTGATGTCCTCATCATCCTCCCCTTCTTGAAATGAAGTCGTCCTCGACGGAAGCTCATCTTCCTCACCCAAATAAGGCTTCAAATCTGCAATGTTAAAAGTGGGACTAACCCCAAAATCTGCAGGCAGCTCAAGTGTATATGCATTATCATTTATTTTCTCTAACACCTTAAAAGGACCATCAGCACGTGGCATTAGCTTTGATTTGCGCAAATCAGGAAATCTATCCTTACGCGAATGTAACCAAACAAGACCTCCAGGTGCAAACACAACATGTTTTCTACCCTTATCTCCAACAAATTTATATTTAGCATTCATACGCTCAATGTTTTCCTTAGTTAACTCATGCATTTTTAAAATCAATTCAGCACGTTGTTTAGCATCAAAATTAACCTTCTCCGAAGATGGAAGAGGCAACAAATCAATAGGTGCACGAGGTAGGAAACCATACACAATTTCAAAAGGGCACATCTTAGTAGTAGAATGCAATGAACGATTATAAGAAATTCAATATGAGGCAAGCATTCTTCCCACATTTTCTTATTATTCTTCAAAACAGCCATAAGCATAGTAGACAATGTTCTATTGACTACTTCAGTTTGTCCATCAGTTTGGGGGGTGACAAGTAGTACTGAAAAGCAGTTTAGTCCCCAACTTAGCCCATAAACTTCTCCAAAAGTTGCTAAGAAATTTAGTATCACGATCTAAAACAATAGTATTTGGTACACCATGCAAGCGAATAATTTCACGAAAGAACAAATCAGCAACATTAACAGCATCATCGCTTTTATGACATGGTATAAAGTGTGCCATTTTCGAGAATCTATCCACGACAACAAATATGCTATCCCTCCCCTTCTTTGTTCGAGGTAAACCTAAAACAAAGTCCATAGATATATCCTCCCAAGGAACACTAGGTACAGGCAAAGGCATATATAAACCATGAGGATTGAGTCGTGACGTAGCTTTTTGACATGTAGTGCAGCGAGCAACAAAGCGCTCAACATCCCGTCTCATCTTTGGCCAAAAGAAATGTGTAGTAAGTACGTTCTCCGTTTTCTTCACGCCAAAGTGTCCCATTAATCCTCCTCCATGCGCCTCCTGCAACAACAAAAGACGAATGGAGCTAGCGGGAATGCATAGCTTGTTAGCACGGAACACAAATTCATCATTAACGACGAACTTGTTCCATGTTCGTCCTTCTTTACAATTCTGCAATACATCTTTAAAATCAGCATCATGCACATACTGATCTTTGATGGTCTCCAAACCAAATATTTTGAAGTCAAGTTGTGAAAGCATAGTATAGCGTCGAGACAATGCATCAGCAATAACATTTTCTTTACCCTTCTTGTGTTTAATGACATAAGGGAAAGTCTCAATGAATTCAACCCATTTAGCATGTCTACGATTCAGTTTAGCTTGACTTTTAATATGTTTCAAAGATTCATGATCAGAATGTATAACAAATTCTTTGGGCCATAAATAATGTTGCCATGTTTCTAAAGTCCGAACAAGAGCATATAGTTCTTTATCATAAGTAGAATAATTCAGACTAGGCCCACTCAATTTTTCAGAAAAGTATGCAACAGGTTTGCCATCTTGTAATAACACACCTCCTAATCCAATGCCACTAGCATCACATTCAAGCTCAAAAGTCTTATTAAAATCAGGAAGTTGGAGTAAAGGAGCATGTGTCAACTTATCTTTCAATACCGTGAAGGCTTCTTCCTGTGCGGTACCCCAAACAAAAGGCACATCCTTCTTTGTAAGCTCGTTGAGAGGTGCAGCAATGGTGCTAAAATCTCTCACAAAATGCCTATAGAAACCAGCGAGTTCAAGAAAACTCCGCACTTGTGTGACCGTTTTGGGCTGCGGCCAACTCTCAATAGCTTCAATCTTGGCTTTATCAACTTCAATTCCCTGTGGAGTAACAACATAGCCAAGAAAAGATACTCGGTCGGTGCAAAAGGTGCACTTCCCAAGGTTACCAAACAAACGTGCATCACGTAGAGCAATAAAAACAGCACGTAAATGTTCCAAATGTTCTTCCAAAGATTTGCTATAAATCAGTATATCATCAAAATAGACTACCACAAATCGTCCAATGAAAGCACGTAAAACTTCGTTCATTAGTCTCATGAAAGTACTAGGTGCATTAGTTAACCCAAAAGGCATGACTAACCACTCATATAAACCAAACTTAGTTTTAAAGGCAGTTTTCCATTCATCTCCCAATTTCATACGAATTTGATGGTATCCACTACGCAAATCAACTTTGGAGAATATTGTAGAGCCACTCAATTCATCAAGCATATCATCTAGCCTAGGAATAGGATGACGATAATGAATAGTAATATTATTAATGCCTCTACAATCAACACACATACGCGACGTACCATCCTTTTTAGGCACGAGTATAATAGGAACAGCACAAGGACTAAGAGATTCGCGTATATAACCTTTGTCAAGCAGCTCCTGTACTTGACGCATAATCTCCTTCGTCTCCTCTGGATTGGTACGGTATGGTGCACGGTTGGGTAGCGATGCACCGGGAATTAAGTCAATTTGATGCTCAATCCCTCGAATAGGTGGTAATCCCGGTGGCACGTCTTGTGGGAAGACGTCAGCGAACTCCTGCAAAATGTTAGTGACAGCAGGGGGCAAAGAGGAAGGCACGTCCTCGAATGAAAATAATGCCTCTTTGCACACAAAAGCATAGCAAACAGATTTGTGGAAATCTAGTTCATCAATATCAGATTTTGTGGCAAGTAAACATGCACTTTTCAATTTAATTTCAGAAACAACACTAGATGGTTTATTATTAGGTTTCATTTGTTGCTCAAATTCCTTTGCCACAATCTGATTTTCACTCTTATTTTTCTCCTGTTTTGCTTTATTAGCTCTATTAATGTCATCTTTCAAAATGGAATCAGGAGTCATAGGAAGCAAAGTAATATTTTTATCCTTATGAACAAGAGTATACTGATTGTTTCTACCATGGTGTATAGAATTTTTATCAAATTGCCATGGTCTACCTAGTAATAAGGAACATGCTTGCATGGGTACCACATCACAATCAACATAATCAGCATATGTAGAGATACTAAAATGCACACGAACGGTACGTGTTACCTTAACATTGCCGCTGTTGTTGAACCATTGGATGTAGTAAGGATGTGGATGTGGTCTTGTGGTGAGGGATCGCTTCTCCACCATCTCCATGCTAGCCAAGTTGTTACAGCTCCCTCCATCTATGATGACGCGAACAGAACGTTCCTTCACAACTCCCTTTGTATGGAACAAATTATGCCTCTGATTTTGCTCTGCTTGCGTGACCTGCGCACTCAAAACACGTTGAGCAACTAAACATTCATACCTGTCAGCGTCTTCAGGAGCCATGTATTGCGTCTCATTTTCAGAATCATCTCCACCATGTTCTTCACGTGTAATAAGAGCCAAAGTCTCCTCATCATAGTCACTAGCGGACTCATACCCACCATCCTCAGTAGCAATCATGACACGCTGAGATTTGCATTCTCTCGCAAAATGTCCTCTTCCCTTACAACGACGACAAATAATATCACTTGTGTGCCCTGTCGATGCCATGGAAGAAGAAGAGCTCTGCGCAGGCCCGGTAGGTGTGCTCTTGGCAGAGAGTGGTGGTTGTGCCTGCTTTCTTGTATCACGGCTGGAGGTGGCACCTGATGGAGGTGATGGTGAAGTGGAAGTAGAAGATGCACGCGGTGTCCATGATGAAGGTCGACCTGCAGAAAAGTTAGTTCACGCCAATGGCTGTCGATCCTGCACTTCACGTTCAGCTTTACAAGCAAGATGGAATAAACGAGTGATATTATTATAATCCTTATACTCTAGAATGGTCTGAATCTCTTTATTTAATCCACCCATAAAACGTGCAAGCATAGCTTCATTCTCCTCAACAATACCACATCTAATCATGCCAGTTTGTAATTCCTGATAATATTCTTCTACAGAATTTTTCCCTTGTCTTAAACGCTGCAATTTTTGAAGTAATTCACGTTGATAATATGGTGGAACCCAACGAGTACGCATAGCAGTTTTCAAAGCAGCCCAAGTAGTTGGAACAGGATATAATCTACAATGTTCAGACCACCAAACACATGCAAAGCTAGTGAAAGCACAAACAGCAGCAGGAACACGTCTCTCCTCAGGATATTGTAAACATGTAAATCGTTGTTCAGTTTCTAACTCCCAAGTAAGATATATATCAGGAACATATCTACCCTCAAATGGTGGAATATTCAATTTCAGTTTAGGAATATGCTCATTATCTCGTACCTGAGGTGGTGGTGCAGGCCTACCGTTGCGAATATATACCTGAGGTCGCCTGCTGGTGGCTGCACGTAGTTCTGATTTTGATCAACCTCATCCTCATAATCGCCCACATACTCGTCATTCTCCTCAGCCGCCGCAGCAGCAGGAGCCAAAGAAGCATCAACAGTAGGGGCAGCGGCACCCGAATTTTGATCATTAATTGGAACGCGTTGTGCTCGTCCCACTTGATTTGGAAGGCGGCGTTGGAGATGTTGTTGTTGTTGTTGTTGTTGTTGTTGTAGAGGTGCGATAGGTGCAGCCGGTGGTGGTTGGGGAAGACGCTTGAGCAATTCATTAAACTTGTTATCCAGCTTTGTCTCGAACGAGTTCTCCACGGCATCTATCTTCTCCATAGCCTCTTCAAATCTGTTTAGCACATCTCCCACCTGGCCACTCATCATTTGCTGAAATTTATCATGCAACTCATTGTTCGTCATGTTCTCCCAATCAGTCTCATCGGCTTGTGATCCTGCCATGGTTAGCAGCAATAGAAACACACAAGAATATGATCCTACAGACTACTAGGAAGTGGTGGTGATGGTGGTGTGTCACAAATCCTTCAAGCGAATCTCAAATTCTTACCAGTTCTTACCCAGCAGCAGGCGGCGATCGACAACCGTTGTAGTCAAAACTCTCAAAGCTTGGATAGAGCGATTACCAAGGAGAGTCAAATGCACGACGTAGATGTATGTGGAGCTGGGAAGGCTTATAATATGGTAGCAAAAAGGGTCAGCAATAATCAATTTAGAGATGCAAAGTTGAATAAACGCTCAACGACGGTACTGTGCTGGTCCTAGGCTAGACCGTGCTAGAGACGCGAGCCTAGAACACTAACAAAATCACGGCGCTGCACGTAAACAAGGGAGGAGCACGCTCTGAATTTTTTCTCTCTTTTTTTCACTTTTTTTCTTGCACTTTTTTCCTCTTTTTTTTTGCTCCGCAACAATTTTTTTTCGAAAAAGTCTACAAATGGCCTAAAAACTACCTAGCCAGAATTTTCCAGACTTAGTTTTTTATTTTTTTTACTAGAAGTATTTTTCTACTGCGGGTAACACGGAAGTTTGGGAGTCCTTCTCTGTCACGACTCGGAGTACGACGTGATCTGGAAATCCAAAACAGAGTAACAAAATACTGGACTCGGACTGGTGGCGGAGATAAATCTGGTGGAACTCGGACTGGTGGCGGAGATGAATCTGGTGGAACTCGGACTGGTGGCGGATATATGTTGCAGGTGGACTCAGATTGGCGTGATGGCGGCGGATATGTGGTGGCGTAGATGGACTCGGATTGGCGGTGAATATGTGGTGGTGGTATATGGCAGCGGCGATGAAGTTGGTGCGGTGGTGGTATATGGTAGCAGCGATGATGATGATGATGCGGTGGTGATATATGGCAGCGGCGACGTGACAACCTGTGAACAGAACTCGAAACTCTAAAGGACTAGACGCTAAGACCAGCAATTTGACACGACGATGCAACCACAAAGTCAACAAAGCAAATACAGAAAAGATTATGCAAAGGCTCAGATTGGTTCGGATAGGATGAACTAACCCTATTTTTTTGGCTTTTTCGTGGACTATAGGTAGGACGAACAGACTCGATCTAAACTACGAAAAACTGTAAAATCTCACCGAGCAACCTGGAAATCTGATACCACTTGATAGAGGCAAAGGTGTCCCGTCTTTCGATGAGATGATGGATATCGCTTTGGTGGAAGTCGACTTTGACGATCCGACTACGAACGTGCGAGGACGTCGCGCCTTAGCAATCGCTAAACCAACTCCGAGAGGTTATCGACCACACCGGAGCACGATCAACCTGACCACGAGGGTCTGTTTCCTGCGAGCAAACGAAGAATAAGCAAGAAACTGAGATGGCAATCTAGATACTGCGAATATAAGATGAAAGCTTTATTGATCAAGGTGGGGTTCTGTGACGCCTTTGTTTGGTCGTTGAACACAAACGAAGTACGCGAAGTTGCAGCTATGGCGAACTCTAATCTAAACAAAACCCAAACTCTAAACGACGCCCTAAGGGCTGTATATATGGAGGAAGAGGGGGGAATTTCGTGGCCCTTGGGGAAGGGGTCCGAAACCAACCCTATCTCTTGTTTCCCCACACATACGGACTCTAAAAACAGCCTATACTCAAGTATTTCGAAATTACATGGGCCTGGCCCAATAATAAGGTGACGCAGCACCTAGAATAGCCGCTGGACGGAAGTTATGAAGTAGCATCTTGTATATTTCGTCCGAGGCTTCATGCACGCATTATGGTGGCTACAACGTCCTGAAATCATCACTTGTAACTCCGTTCTTGTTCCCCTTGCGCATGCCATCATCTCCATGCTTGTTCTTGCTCCAATGTTCATCCTTCTCCAAGCTAGGCCCTTCATTTGTAAGCAAAACAAATGTATCCAATTTAGGCAGCATTATATTCTCATGAACATTAGAATCATTACCAAGAAACGAAAGTACCTGGTAATTTAATTGGCGTGCGCGAGCTCTAGTAATTGGTCCAGTATGTATAGCAGCAGGGGTTGTGGGTGTAACAATGGTATTGATGTCCTCATCATCCTCCCCTTCTTGAAATGAAGTCGTCCTCGACGGAAGCTCATCTTCCTCACCCAAATAAGGCTTCAAATCTGCAATGTTAAAAGTGGGACTAACCCCAAAATCTACAGGCAGCTCAAGTTTATATGCATTATCATTTATTTTCTCTAACACCTTAAAAGGACCATCAGCACGTGGCATTAGCTTTGATTTGCGCAAATCAGGAAATCTATCCTTACGCAAATGTAACCAAACAAGATCTCCAGGTGCAAACACAACATGTTTTCTACCCTTATCTCCAGCAAGTTTATATTTAGCATTCCTACGCTCAATGTTTTCCTTAGTTAACTCATGCATTTTTAAGATCAATTCAGCACGTTGTTTAGCATCAAAATTAACCTTCTCCGAAGATGGAAGAGGCAACAAATAAATAGGTGCACGAGGTAGGAAACCATACACAATTTCAAAAGGGCACATCTTAGTAGTAGAATGCAATGAACGATTATAAGCAAACTCAATATGAGGCAAGCATTCTTCCCACATTTTCTTATTATTCTTCAAAACAGCCCTAAGCATAGTAGACAATGTTCTATTGACTACTTCAGTTTGTCCATCAGTTTGGGGGTGACAAGTAGTACTAAAAAGCAGTTTAGTCCCCAACTTAGCCCATAAACATCTCCAAAAGTGGCTAAGAAATTTAGTATCACGATCGGAAACAATAGTATTTGGCACACCATGCAAGCGAATAATTTCATGAAAGAACAAATCAGCAACATTAACAGCATCATCGCTTTTATGACATGGTATAAAGTGTGCCATTTTCGAGAATCTATCCACGACAACAAATATGCTATCCCTCCCCTTCTTTGTTTGAGGTAAACCTAAAACAAAGTCCATAGATATATCCTCCCAAGGAACACTAGGTACAGGCAAAGGCATATATAAACCATGAGGATTGAGTTGTGACTTAGCTTTTTGACATGTAGTGCAGCGAGCAACAAAACGCTCAACATCCCGTCTCATCTTTGGCCAAAAGAAATGTGTAGCAAGTACGTCCTCTGTCTTCTTCACGCCAAAGTGTCCCATTAATCCTCCTCCATGCGCCTCCTGCAACAACAAAAGACGAAGAGAGCTAGCTGGAATGCATAGCTTGTTAGCACGGAACACAAATCCATCATTAACGACAAACTTGTTCCAGGTTCTTCCTTCTTTACAATTCTGCAAAACATCTTTAAAATCAGCATCATGCACATATTGATCTTTGATGGTCTCCAAACCAAATATTTTGAAGTCAAGTTGTGAAAGCATAGTATAGCGACGAGACAATGCATCAGCAATAACATTTTCTTTACCCTTCTTGTGTTTAATGACATAAGGGAAAGTTTCAATGAATTCAACCCATTTAGCATGTCTACGATTCAGTTTAGCTTGACTTTTAATATGTTTCAAAGATTCATGATCAGAATGTATAACAAATTCTTTGGGCCATAAATAATGTTGCCATGTTTCTAAAGTCCGAACAAGTGCATATAGTTCTTTATCATAAGTAGAATAATTCAGACTAGGCCCACTCAATTTTTCAGAAAAGTATGCAACAGGTTTGCCATCTTGTAATAACACACCTCCTAATCCAATGCCACTAGCATCACATTCAAGCTCAAAAGTCTTATTAAAATCAGGAAGTTGGAGTAAAGGAGCATGTGTCAACTTATCTTTCAATACCGTGAAGGCTTCTTCCTGTGCAGTACCCCAAACAAAAGGCACATCCTTCTTTGTAAGCTCGTTGAGAGGTGCAGCAATGGTGCTAAAATCTCTCACAAAACGCCAATAGAAACCAGCGAGTCCAAGAAAACTCCACACTTGTGTGACTGTTTTGGGCTGCGGCCAACTCTCAATAGCTTCAATCTTGGCTTTATCAACTTCAATTCCCTGTGGAGTAACAACATAGCCAAGAAAAGATACTCGGTCGGTGCAAAAGGTGCACTTCCCAAGGTTACCAAACAAACGTGCGTCACGTAGAGCAATAAAAACAGCACGTAAATGTTCCAAATGTTCTTCCAAAGATTTGCTATAAATCAGTATATCATCAAAATAGACTACCACAAATCGTCCAATGAAAGCACGTAAAACTTCGTTCATTAGTCTCATGAAAGTACTAGGTGCATTAGTTAACCCAAAAGGCATGACTAACCACTCATATAAACCAAACTTAGTTTTAAATGCAGTTTTCCATTCATCTCCCAATTTCATACGAATTTGATGGTATCCACTACGCAAATCAACTTTGGAGAATATTGTAGAGCCACTCAATTCATCAAGCATATCATCTAGCCTAGGAATAGGATGACGATAACGAATAGTAATATTATTAATGCCTCTACAATCAACACACATACGCGACGTACCATCCTTTTTAGGCACGAGTATAATAGGAACAGCACAAGGACTAAGAGATTCGCGTATATAACCTTTGTCGAGCAGCTCCTGTACTTGACGCATAATCTCCTTCGTCTCCTCTGGATTGGTACGGTATGGTGCACGGTTGGGTAGCGATGCACCGGGAATTAAGTCAATTTGATGCTCAATCCCTCGAATAGGTGGTAATCCCGGTGGCACGTCTTGTGGGAAGACGTCAGCGAACTCCTGCAAAATGTTAGTGACAGCAGGGGCAAAGAGGAAGGCACGTCCTCGAATGAAAATAATGCCTCTTTGCACACAAAAGCATAGCAATCAGATTTGCTGAAATCTAGTTCATCAATATCAGATTTTGTGGCAAGTAAACATGCACTTTTCAATTTAATTTCAGAAACAACACTAGATGGTTTATTATTAGGTTTCATTTGTTGCTCAAATTCCTTTGCCACAATCTGATTTTCACTCTTATTTTTCTCCTGTTTTGCTTTATTAGCTCTATTAATGTCATCTTTCAAAATGGAATCAGGAGTCATAGGAAGCAAAGTAATATTTTTATCCTTACGAACAAGAGTATACTGATTGTTTCTACCATGGTGTACAAATTTTTTATCAAATTGCCATGGTCTACCTAGTAATAAGGAACATGATTGCATGGGTACCACATCACAATCAACATAATCAGCATATGTAGAGATACTAAAATGCACACGAACAGTACGTGTTACCTTAACCTTGCCGCTGTTGTTGAACCATTGGATGTAGTAAGGATGTGGATGTGGTCTTGTGGTGAGGGATCGCTTCTCCACCATCTCCATGCTAGCCAAGTTGTTACAGCTCCCTCCATCTATGATGACGCGAACAGAACGTTCCTTCACAACTCCCTTTGTATGGAACAAATTATGCCTCTGATTTTGCTCTGCTTGCGTGACCTGCGCACTCAAAACACGTTGAGCAACTAAACATTCATACCTGTCAGCGTCTTCAGGAGCCATGTATTGCGTCTCATTTTCAGAATCATCTCCACCATGTTCTTCACGTGTAATAAGAGCCAAAGTCTCCTCATCATAGTCACTAGCGGACTCATACCCACCATCCTCAGTAGCAATCATGACACGCTGAGATTTGCATTCTCTCGCAAAATGTCCTCTTCCCTTACAACGACGACAAATAATATCACCTGTGTGCCCTGTCGATGCCATGGAAGAAGAAGAGCTCTGCGCAGGCCCGGTAGGTGTGCTCTTGGCAGAGAGTGGTGGTTGTGCCTGCTTTCTTGTATCACGGCTGGAGGTGGCACCTGATGGAGGTGATGGTGAAGTGGAAGTAGAAGATGCACGCGGTGTCCATGATGAAGGTCGACCTGCAGAAAAGTTAGTTCGCGCCAATGGCTGTCGATCCTGCACTTCACGTTCAGCTTTACAAGCAAGATGGAATAAACGAGTGATATTATTATAATCCTTATACTCTAGAATGGTCTGAATCTCTTTATTTAATCCACCCATAAAACGTGCAAGCATAGCTTCATTCTCCTCAACAATACCACATCTAATCATGCCAGTTTGTAATTCCTGATAATATTCTTCTACAGAATTTTTCCCTTGTCTTAAACGCTGCAATTTTTGAAGTAATTCACGTTGATAATATGGTGGAACCCAACGAGTACGCATAGCAGTTTTCAAAGCAGCCCAAGTAGCTGGAACAGGATATAATCTACAATGTTCAGACCACCAAACACATGCAAAGCTAGTGAAAGCACAAACAGCAGCAGGAACACGTCTCTCCTCAGGATATTGTAAACATGTAAATCGTTGTTCAGTTTCTAACTCCCAAGTAAGATATATATCAGGAACATATCTACCCTCAAATGGTGGAATATTCAATTTCAGTTTAGGGAGATGATCATGATCTCGTACCTGAGGTGGTGGTGCCGGCCTACCGTTGCGAATATATACCTGAGGTCGACCTGCTGGTGGTGGTGCTGGTGGCTGCACGTAGTTCTGATTTTGATCAACCTCATCCTCATAATCGCCCGCATAATCGTCATCCTCCTCAGCCGCCGCAGGAGCAGGAGCCAAAGAAGCATCAACAGTAGGTGCAGCAGCACCCGAATTTTGACCAATCTCAATTGGAACGCGCTGTGCCCGTCCCACTTGATTTGGAAGGCGGCGTTGGAGATCTGGTTGTTGTTGTAGAGGTGCGACATGTGCAGCCGGTGGTGGTTGGGGAAGACGCTTGAGTAATTCAGTAAACTTGTTATCCAGCTTTGTCTCGAACGACTTCTCCACGGCATTTATCTTCTCCATAGCCTCTTCAAATCTGTTTAGCACATCTCCCACCTGGCCACTCATCATTTGCTGAAATTTATCATGCAACTCCTTGTTCGTCATGTTCTCCCAATCAGTCTAATCGGCTTGTGAACCTGCCATGGTTAGCAGCAATAGAAACACAAAAGAATATGATCCTGCAGACTACTAGAAGTGGTGGTGATGGTGGTGTGTCACAAAACCTTCAAGCGAATCTCAAATTCTTACCAGTTCTTACCCAGCAGCAGGTGGTGATCGGCAACCGTTGTAGTCAAAAACTCTCAAAGCTTGGATATAGCGATTACCAGGGAGAGTCAAACGCACGATGTAGACTTATGTGGAGCTGGGAAGGCTTATAATATGGTAGCAAAATGGTAAGCAATAATCAATTCAGAGATGCAAAGTTGAATAAACGCTCAACGACGGTACTGTGCTGGTCCTAGGCTAGACCGTGCTAGAGACGCGAGCCTAGAACACTAACAAAATCACGGCGCTGCACGTAAACAAGGGAAAAGCACACTCTGGAATTTTTTTTTCGCTCTTTTTTTTTTGCGCTCCTCTTATTTATTTTTTTTGCGAAAAATCACTATAATGGCGAGTGTCTCAAAACTCTTCCCAGGTCAAACTGACAGGATGGGCACAAAAAATTTTGACTATTTTTTTTTCGAAAATCAGGGCAGCGACGACGAAAAAGTGCGACAAAAAATCACTATGATGGCGAGTGTCTCAAAACACTACCCGGGGCCTAAAAATAGGATAGGGAAAAAATATTTTTGGTTGCCGAAATTTTGGCCTAAAAACTGCCCGGGGGTCTCGAGACTTTTTTTTCCGAGACCTACTCAGGCAAGGAAACACGAAACGGAATATATATGGATCTCTAAAACCAACCGAATATGAAAAGAACTCGGATTGGTGGTGGATATATGGCGGTAGGATATGGCAGCGGTGGTGGTATATGGTAGCGGTAGTGGTATATGGATACGGATCGGTGGTATATGGATACGGATTGGTGGTGGTATATAGATACGGATTCAGAGCGGTGGCGGATAAGCAATGGTGGTAGATGGCAAGGCGATGATGAAGGTGCGGCGGCGGCGTGACAACTTATGACCAGAACTCGAAACTCTAAAAGACTAGACTCTAAGACCAGCAACTTGACACGACGATGCAACCGCAAATTCAACAAAGCAAAAACCCTAAAAAGATTATGCAAAGGCTCAGATTGGTTCGGATATGATAAACTAACCCTAATTTTTTTTGTGGCTTTTTCGTGGACTGTAGGTATGAAGAACAGACTCGATCTAAACTACGAAAAACTGTAAAATCTCACCGAGCAACCTGGAAATCTGATACCACTTGATAGAGGCAAAGGTGTCCCGTCTTTCGATGAGATGATGGATATCGCTTTGGTGGAAGTCGACTTTGATGATCCGACTACGAACGTGCGAGGACGTCGTGCCTTAGCAATCGCTAAACCAACTCCGAGAGGTTATCGACCACGCCGGAGCACGATCAACCTGACCACGAGGGTCTATTTCCTGCGAGCAAACGAAGAACAAGCAAGAAACTGAGATTGCAATCTGGATATTGCGAATATAAGATGAAAGCTTTATTGATCAAGGTGGAGTTCTGTGACGCCTTTGTCTGGTCGCTGAACACAAACGAAGTACGCGAAGTTGCAGCTATGGCGAACTTTTAATCTAAACAAAACCCAAAGTCTAAACGACGCCCTAAGGGCTGTATATATGGAGGAAGAGGGGGGAATTTCGTGGCCCTTGAGGAAGGGGTCCGAAACCAACCCTATCTCTTGTTTCCCCACACATACGGACTCTAAAAACAGCCTATACTTATGTATTTCGAAATTACATGGGCCTGGCCCAATAATAAGGTGACGCAGCACCTAGAATAGCCTCTGGACGAAAGTTATGAAGTAGCATCTTGTATATTTCGTCCAAGGCTTCATGCACGCATTATGGTGGCTTCAACGTCTTGAAATCATCACTTGTAACTCCGTTCTTGTTTCCCATGCGCATGCCATCATCTCCATGCTTGTTCTTGCTCCAATGTTCATCCTTCTCAAAGCTAGGCCCTTCATTTGTAAGCAAAACAAATGTATCCAATTTAGGCAGCATCATATTCTCATGAACATTAGAATCATTACCAAGAAACGAAAGTACCTGGTAATTTAATTGGCGTGCGCGAGCTCTAGTAATTGGTCCAGTATGTATAGCAGCAGGGGCTGTGGGTGTAACAATGGTATTGATGTCCTCATCATGACATATGATTGATCTCATGCATAGCATATGACAAGTCAAGCGGATTGTCAAACATGATGTGACCTAAAGAATTGTCACAAGAAATCCTATGTAACATGGCATCACAACTAATAGACTCCACATGGCAATCATCATACTAATCATAAATGGGTAAATCATCCCATGGGGAAATCTCACTAGCATGAAGCAAGGTAATAGGTGGATCAACATCATGCAAGCAATCAATGTCAAGAATGTCCACTAGTGGGACTAGAGCATCACCGTCACCTATGTTACCTTTGTCATTCCAATCAAGTGGTGTAGGTGAGGTGGGAAAGACCAAATGGGGGTCATCTTCATCTTGATGGAACCATGTGGGGGTGCATCATATTCCACCATGGCCATCGTCATGTCCATAGGAAGGACGAAGTCGTCGTGAATCGGCGCGTCATCATAAATGAGACCTAGCACCAAATGAGAAGACACAATAGAGGTAGAGGTTAAGTCGTTAGAAAACGAAGTGGCCTCACTCTCTCTATGTGGTGGTTCACTCACTCCCTCAAAGTAGGTGCACTCAATCGCACGTATGGTGGAGTCACTCATCTCACTCAAGTGGTGGGGGTTGTGGCTCTCCTCACATGGGAATTGGGGCAACACATCGGATATGGGGCTAGTGGTGAAGTCACTCTCACTCTCAATATGGTGGCACAAGTCACTCAAGTCATCATACATCGCCGTGGTCGAAGTGAAATACTCAACCATCTCATCGCGGTCGCCGTGGATGAAGGCCGAAGATGGCACATCATCACTCTCGCCTCCTAAGATGGAAACATCATCCTTGCTCGTCACCATGTCGCTTGCCTCAAAAGCTTGGTCCTTGAAGGTCTCCGTAGTCGTACTCGTCGCCGCACCATCTTGAAAAAGAGTCGTGGAGGACTCGGCATCATCAATGCCACAAAGAGGGATGGCGGTGAAGTCGAACTTGGGAGCATCGTCTTGGAGCTCGTCGGGCTTGGACATCTTGGTGGTACTAGCCTCATGCTCGTCGTCTTTGAGCTTGGTCTTCGAGAAGTGTGCTTGGGGTGGAGAAGCCTTGGCATTCAGTTCTTGTTCCGCCTTGAGAGCACCAATGTAGTTGTCGTCGAGGGACTTGTAGTTCTCGAGGAAGATAGTCTTGGAGATGGCATTGTTCAGTCCCATCATGAAGTGGAACTTCATTGACATGGGGTCGTCCACGCCGGCTCGTCGCAAGGCAATCTTCATCTCCTTGAAGTACGCGTCGATGGACTTGGATCCTTGGTTGGTGTTCTCCAATTGGCGTAGAAGTTGTTCCGTGTAGGTTGGAGGCACAAACTCTCGCCGCAAAGCTTTCTTCGTCTTGGGCCAACTCATGTCGTAGGTTTCCGAAGGTGTGTGAAGCCACCATGTCGAGGCGTAGTCATGGAAATTTCTTGTGGCGCACTTCACTTAATCTTCGGGAGGAACTTGATGTAGCTTGAGGTAGTCGTCCATTAGGTGCTCCCACTCAAGATACTCCTCTGGTTCTTGAGTCCCATAGAAAGGAATCGCATGGTCGGTGTCGAGGTCGTAGTAGCTCGTGGAAGTCGCGGACTTGAGCTTGGGGAGCTTCTCTTGAGCGTAGTCTTGAGGTGCTTGTTGCCGAAGATGCCGTATATCCGTAGGCGAAGATGCTTTGAAGTCGCTTGGCGAAGATGCCAAGGGAGATGGTGAAGTCGTTGAGCGGTTGTTCGTGTAGAGCTCTTGGCCTTCACGTTCTTGGTGTTGATGGTGTCGATGCCGATGTGACCTTGCCGGAGATGGTAGCTCGGAGGCATGTGCTCTTGAGCGTCTTCTCGAAGATGAGCAAGATCGCTTGTAGGATTTGATGAGGGATTGGATCTCATCCATTTGAGCTTGCATCTTGGCGTCGTTGGACTTGTTCGTGGCATCGAACTCGTTGTTGTTGTTGTAGACCGAGGGTGAAATGACTTGCCTATCCATCACAAGACTCGAGCAAATGTTAGTGGGAGAAAGAGAAGAACGATACCAAATGTACCTTGACCGATGTTGAAGATGGATCAATGATCACTCAATGTGTAACAAGGAAATAGCACAATTGGTACCAATTCTTGTCGGTTTCTCACACCTACACAAGTAAGGCTTATAGTGGAGCTCGGTGAGGATAGTGGCACAAAAAATTTGATGCAAAATGTTAGCAACAGTCAATAATGTTGAAAAAGATTCACCAATTCGCAAGTGAAACAAGTAGACCAATAGCAAAGAATGGCACACGGAAACACACACACGGATAGATAAATGGGGTCGTGCAACCAAGGAATGAGCACAAAATGTGGAGTCCACGGAAAACGCTCGTGTTGCACAACTTAAGAGAGACGCTAGCACGATTGCTCAATAGGCGGATACGACACTTGTGCACAACCTATGATATGCAAAATGGATAAACTTCTATCCCAAGTATGCTATGTATGTATGGTTCCCGGTGTTCGCTCAAGATCATCCAAGATGATCGGATATGACAATCTTATATGCAATGTGGTATGATGCTATGGCACTTGCTTACAAGCTTCTTTGCTCTTCTCTTTTGCTTAAAAGCATATTCTTTTTTTGTATGTATGGCCACTTTGCGAAATGCACAAACCAAGATAGCAATTGTGTATATGCGGAAACAAACTTGAGGCACACGAGATGATATGATACCAATATGATATGGTATGTATGCAATGTGATAGAGGCGAGGGTGTCCCGATCTTTCGATGAGATGATAACTATCGATTTGGTGGAGTCGACTTTGACGATCCGACTACAAACATGCACGACATTGCGCCTTAGCAATCGCTAAACCAATCTCCCGAGGTTACTGACGATGCTGGAAGCACAATCAGCCTGACCACGAAGGTCTATTCCTGCACGCAATCGAAGAACAAGCAAAAATATGATAATGCAATCTAAATATTGCAAATATAGATGAAGTATTGATAAAGGTGGGGATCCGGAAGCGGTCTTGGTCTGGTCGTTGGATACAAACGAAGTACACGAAGTTGCAATGGCTAACTTTTAACTAAACAAATCCCAAGGAAAAAGCTACTAGATGGATCTACTTATATAGGAGCAAGGGGTGGCGGCCCAGGAGGTGGGAGGACATCCCAAGGCAGCCTAAAACCAACCCTAGGTCATACAAGGCTCATGGGCCCAAGTGGAGGTGATGCAACACCTTTGGACTTGTCGTTTGACTCGGATTCTACTACAGCATCAGATTGTTTTATCCATATCTCAACGCTCCGGACGAATTTAAAGGTGAATCCAATTGGGTTGGAAAGAGGACGAAATCTACTTTCCAACAAAAAAAGAATCACCCAATTCGGAGTCCGTATGAAAAAGTTGTTGGCATTTTGAGTCAGGTATGTCTGTGCAGTCCGAATCTGAATCCAAAACGTGAGAGACTTGGACTCTATCTTCTCTTGGCCCAAAAGTGACGTGAGAGGACTTTTTGAACAGAACCTAAACTTGTCCTTTTCCCCTATCTTCATATGTGGATTGTACAAATGTCCCATACACCTGCAATTAGACAAAATACAAATGTGTGTGAAGTATTTTTGTTTTGGATAACATAAATATATTATTGAATAGTTTGCACTAGAAATCACCTGACAAATATGCATGTTTGCAATATTTTTGGTCGTATCCAAGGTAGTCTTGTCCTCATCATCCTCCCCTTCTTGAAAATAAAGCCGTCCTCGGCGTTGCTTAATCTGAAATTTGGCTAACAAAAGAGACAAGGTGTACATGTTGTATATGTATATGTCATCCATTTTTACTTCCCGTGGATTTTGCACATATGACACATGTATACATGAGTAACTTTCATAGTTAATAAAATATAAAGCCAAAATATTATCACAAGAAGTAGAAGGCATGAAAGTATTGCAACTCAGTTTGCACATATAAGTGAAGCTCTTATTGATATGAAAAGATTGACAATATTCATCGTTAAACCATCCCAACATTGGTGAGTAAACCTTACTTGCATCAAATTTACATGCTACAACTGATGAGGACATCAATACCATTGTTACACCCATAGCCCCTGCTGCTATACATACTGGACCAATTACTAGAGCTCGCACACGCCAATTAAATTACCAGGTACTTTCGTTTCTTGGTAATGATTCTAATGTTCATGAGAATATGATGCTGCCTAAATTGGATACAATTGTTTTGCTTACAAATGAAGGACCTAGATTTGAGAAGGATGAACATTGGAGCAAAAACAAGCATGGAGATGATGGCATGCGCATGGGGAACAACGGAGTTACAAGTGATGATTTCAGGACGTTGAAGCCACCATAATGCGTGCATGAAGCCTTGGACGAAATATACAAGATGCTACTTCATAACTTTCGTCCAGAGGCTATTCTAGGTGCTGCGTCACCTTATTATTGGGCCAGGCCCATGTAATTTCGAAATACTTGAGTATAGGCTGTTTTTAGAGTCTGTATGTGTGGGGAAACAAGAGATAGGGTTGGTTTCGGACACCTTCCCCAAGGGCCACGAAATCCCCCCCCCCTCTTCCTCCATATATACAGCCCTTAGGGCGTCGTTTAGACTTTGGGTTTTGTTTAGATTAAAAGTTCGCCATAGCTGCAACTTCGTGTACTTCGTTTGTGGTCAACGACCAGACAAAGGTGTCACAGAACCCCACCTTGATCAATAAAGCTTTCATCTTATATTCGCAATATCCAGATTGCAATCTCAGTTTCTTGCTTGTTCTTCGTTTGCTCGCAGGAAACAGACCCTCGTGGTCAGGTTGATCGTGCTCCGGCGTGGTCAATAACCTCTCGGAGTTGGTTTAACGATTGCTAAGGCGTGACGTCATCGCACGTTCGTAGTCGGATCGTCAAAGTCGACTTCCACCAAAGCGATATCCATCATCTCATCGAAAGACGGGACACCTTTGCCTCTATCAAGTGGTATCAGATTTCCAGGTTGCTCTGTGAGATTTTACAGTTTTTCGTAGTTTAGATCGAGTTTGTTCTTCATACCTATAGTCCACGAAAAAACCAAAAAAATTTTAGGGTTAGTTCATCCTATCCGAACCAATCTGAGCCTTTGCATAATCTTTTCTGTGTTTGCTTTGTTGAATTTGCGGTTGCATCGTCGTGTCAAGTTGCTGGTCTTAGCGTCTAGTCCTTTAGAGTTTCGAGTTCTGTTCACAGGTTGTCACGTCGCCGCTGCCATATATCACCACCGCATCATCATCATCGCTGCTGCCATATACCACCACCGCACCAACTTCATCGTCGCTGCCATATACCACCACCACATATTCACCGCCAATCCGAGTCCATATACGCCACCACATATCCGCCGCCATCACGCCAATCCGAGTACACCTGCAACATATATCCGCCACCAGTCCGAGTTCCACCAGATTCATCTCCGCCACTAGTCCGAGTTCCACCAGATTCATCTCCGCCACCAGTCCTAGTCCAAGTCCAGTATTTTGTTACTCTGTTTTGGATTTCCATATCACGCCATACTCCGAGCCGTGACAGAGAAGGACTCCCAAACTTTTGTGTTACCCGCAGTAGAAAAATAGTTCCAGTTTAAAAAAAAAACTAAGTCTGGAAAATTCTGGCTAGGCAGTTTTTAGACCATTTGTAGACTTTTTCGAAAAAAATTGTTGCGGAGCAAAAAAAAAAGAGGAAAAAAAGTGCAAAAAAAAGTGATTTTTTTTTCAGAGTGTGCTCCTCCCTTGTTTACGTGCAGCGCCGTGATTTTGTTAGTGTTCTAGGCTCGCGTCTCTAGCACGGTCTAGCCTAGGACCAGCACAGTACCGTCGTTGAACATTTATTCAACTTTGCATATCTGAATTGATTATTGCTGACCCTTTTTGCTACCATATTATAAGCCTTCCCAGCTCCACATACATCTACGTCGTGCATTTGACTCTCCCTGGTAATCGCTCTATCCAAGCTTTGAGAGTTTTGACTACAACGGTTGCCGATCACCACCTGCTGCTGGGTAAGAACTGGTAAGAATTTGAGATTCGCTTGAAGGATTTGTGACACACCACCATCACCACCACTTCCTAGTAGTCTGTAGGATCATATTCTTTTGTTTTTCTATTTGCTGCTAACCATGGCAGGATCACAAGCCGATGAGACTGATTGGGAGAACATGATGAACAAGGGGTTGCATGATAAATTTCAGCAAATGATGAGTGGCCAGGTGGGAGATGTGCTAAACAGATTTGAAGAGGCTATGGAGAAGATAGATGCCGTGGAGAAGTCGTTTGAGACAAAGCTGGATAACAAGTTTAATGAATTGCTCAAGCGTCTTCCCCAACCACCACCGGCTGCACCTGTCGCACCTCTACAACAACAACAACCACATCTCCAACGCCGCCTTCCAAATCAAGTGGGACGAGCACAGCGCGTTCCAATTGAGACTGGTCAAAATTCGGGTGCCGCTGCACCTACTGTTGATGCTTCTTTGGCTCCTGCTACTGCGGCGGCTGAGGAGGATGATGATTATGCGGGCGATTATGAGGATGAGGTTGATCAAAATCAGAACTACGTGCAGCCACCAGCACCACCTCCAGCAGGTCGACCTCAGGTATATATTCGCAACAGTAGGCCTGCACCACCACCTCAGGTATGAGATCATGACCATGTTCCTAAACTGAAATTGAATATTCCACCGTTTGAGGGTAGATACATTCCTGATGTATATCTTACCTGGGAGTTAGAAACTGAACAACGTTTTACATGTTTACAATATCCCGAGGAGAGACGGGTTGCTGCTGTTGTTTGTGCTTTCACTAGTTTTGCATGTGTATGGTGGTCTGAACATTGTAGATTATATCCTATTCCAGCTACTTGGGCTGCTTTGAAAACTGCTATGCGTACTCGTTGGGTTCCACCATATTATCAACGTGAATTGCTTCAAAAACTGCAGCGTTTACGACAAGGGAAAAATTCTGTAGAAGAATATTATCAGGAATTACAAACTGGCATGATTAGATGTGGTATTGTTGAGGAGAATGAAGCTATGCTTGCACGTTTTATGGGTGGTTTAAATAGAGAGATTCAGACCATTATAGAGTATAAGGAGTATACTAATATCACTCATTTATTCCATCTTGCTTGTAAAGTTGAACATGAAGTGCAGGATCGACAAGCATTGGCGCGAACTAACTTTTCTGCAGGTCGACCTTCATCATGGACACCGCGTGCATCTTCTACTTCCACTGCACCAGCACCTCCATCAGGTTCCACCTCCAGCCGTGATACAAGAAAGCAGGCACAACCACCACTATCTGCCAAGAGCGCACCTGCCGGGCCTGCACAGAGCTCTTCTTCTTCCATGGCATCAATAGGGCACACAAGTGATATTATTTGTTGTCGTTGTAAGGGAAGAGGACATTATGCGTGAGAATGCAAATCTCAGCGTGTAATGATTGCTACTGAGGATGGTGGGTATGAGTCCGCTACTGACTATGATGAGGAGACTTTGGCTCTTATTACACGTGAAGAACATGGTGGAGATGATTCTGAAAATGAGACGCAATACATGGCTCCTGAAGACGCTGACAGGTATGAATGTTTAGTTGCTCAACGTGTTTTGAGTGTGCAGGTCACACAAGCAGAGCAAAATCAGAGGCATATTTGTTCCATACAAAGGGAGTTGTGAAGGAACGTTCTGTTCGCGTCATCATAGATGGAAGGAGCTGTAACAACTTGGCTAGCATGGAGATGGTGGAGAAACTATCTCTCACCACAAGACCACATCCACATCCTTACTACATCCAATGGTTCAACAACAACGGCAAGGTTAAGGTAACACGTACTATTCATGTGCATTTTAGTATCTCTACATATGCTGATTGTGATGTGGTACCCATGCAAGCATGTTCCTTATTACTTGGTAGACCATGGCAATTTGATAAAAACTCTGTACACCATGGTAGAAACAATAAGTATACTCTTGTTCATAAGGATAAAAATATTATTTTGCTTCCTATGACTCCTGATTCCATTTTGAAAGATGACATTAATAGAGCTAATAAAGCAAAACAGGAGAAAAATAAGAGTGAAAATCAGATTGTGGCAAAAGAATTTGAGCAATTGAAACCTAATAATAAACCATCTAGTGTTGTTTCTGAAATTAAATTGAAAAGTGCATGTTTACTTGCCACAAAATCTGATATTGATGAGCTAGATTTCAATAAATCTGTTTGCTATGCTTTTGTGTGCAAAGAGGCATTATTTCATTCGAGGACGTGCCTTCCTCTTTGCCCCCTACTGTCACTAACATTTTGCAGGAGTTCACTGACGTCTTTCCATAAGACGTGCCACCGGGATTACCACCTATTCGAGGGACTGAGCATCAAATTGACTTAATTCCCGGTGCATCGCTACCCAACCGTGCACCATACCGTACCAATCCAGAGGAGACGAAGGAGATTATGCGTCAAGTACAGGAGCTGCTCGACAAAGGTTATATACGCAAATCTCTTAGTCCTTGTGCTGTTCCTATTATACTAGTGCCTAAAAAGGATGGTACATCGCGTATGTGTGTTGATTGTAGAGGCATTAATAACATTACTATTCGTTATCGTCATCCTATTCCTAGGCTAGATGATATGCTTGATGAATTGAGTGGCTCTACAATATTTTCCAAAGTTGATTTGCGTAGTGGATACCATCAAATTCGTATTAAACTGGGAGGTGAATGGAAAACAGCATTTAAAACTATGTTTGGTTTATATGAGTGGTTAGTCATGCCTTTCGGGTTAACTAATGCACCTAGTACTTTCATGAGACTAATGAACGAAGTTTTACGTGCTTTTATTGGACGACTTGTGGTAGTCTATTTTGATGATATACTGATTTATAGCAAATCTTTGGAAGAACATTTGGAACATTTACGTGCTGTTTTTATTGCTCTACGTGATGCATGTTTGTTTGGTAACCTTGGGAAATGCACCTTTTGCACCGACCGAGTATCTTTTCTTGGCTATGTTGTTACTCCACAGGGAATTGAAGTTGATAAAGCCAAGATTGAAGCTATTGAGAGTTGGCCGCAGCCCAAAACGGTCACACAAGTGAGGAGTTTCCTTGGCCTCGCTGGTTTCTATAGGCGTTTTGTGAGAGATTTCAGCACCATTGCTGCACCTCTCAACGAGCTTACAAATAAGGATGTGCCTTTTGTTTGGGGTACCGCATAGGAAGAAGCCTTCACGGTATTGAAAGATAAGTTGACACATGCTCCTTTACTCCAACTTCCTGATTTTAATAAGACTTTTGAGCTTGAATGTGATGCTAGTGGAATTGGATTAGGAGGTGTGTTATTACAAGATGGTAAACCTGTTGCATACTTTTATGAAAAATTGAGTGGGCCTAGTCTGAATTATTCTACTTATGATAAAGAACTATATGCTCTTGTTCGGACTTTAGAAACATGGCAACATTATTTATGGCCCAAAGAATTTGTTATACATTCTGATCATGAATCTTTGAAACATATTAAAAGTCAAGCTAAACTGAATCGTAGACATGCTAAATGGGTTGAATTCATTGAAACTTTCCCTTACGTCATTAAACACAAGTGGGTAAAGAAAATGTTATTACTGATGCATTGTCTCGTCGCTATACTATGCTGTCACAACTTGACTTCAAAATATTTGGTTTGGAGACCATCAAAGATCAATATGTGCATGATGCTGATTTTAAAGATGTTTTGCAGAATTGTAAAGAAGGAAGAACCTGGAACAAGTTTGTCGTTAATGATGGATTTGTGTTCCGTGCTAACAAGCTATGCATTCCAGCTAGCTCTCTTCGTCTTTTGTTGTTGCAGGGGGCGCATGGAGGAGGATTAATGGGACACTTTGGCGTGAAGAAGACGGAGGACGTACTTGCTACACATTTATTTTGGCCAAAGATGAGACGGGATGTTGAGCGTTTTGTTGCTCGCTGCACTACATGTCAAAAAGCTAAGTCACGACTCAATCCTCATGGTTTATATATGCCTTTGCCTGTACCTAGTGTTCCTTGGGAGGATATATCTATGGACTTTGTTTTAGGTTTACCTCGAACAAAGAAGGGGAGGGATAGCATACGATTCTCAAAAATGGCACACTTTATACCATGTCATAAAAGCGATGATGCAATGTTGCTGATTTGTTCTTCCGTGAAATTATTCGTTTGCATGGTGTGCCAAATACTATTGTTTCAGATCGTGATACTAAATTTCTTAGCCACTTTTGGAGATGTTTATGGGCTAAGTTGGGGACTAAACTGCTTTTTAGTACTACTTGTCACCCCCAAACTGATGGACAAACTGAAGTAGTCAATAGAACATTGTCTACTATGCTTAGGGCTGTTTTGAAGAATAATAAGAAAATGTGGGAAGAATGCTTGCCTCATATTGAGTTTTCTTATAATCGTTCATTGCATTCTACTCCTAAGATGTGCCCTTTTGAAATTGTGTATGGTTTCCTACCTCGTGCACCTATTGATTTGTTGCCTCTTCCATCTTCGGAGAAGGTTAATTTTGATGCTAAACAACGTGCTGAATTGATCTTAAAAATGCATGAGTTAACTAAGGAAAACATTGAGCGTATGAATGCTAAATATAAACTTGCTGGAGATAAGGGTAGAAAACATGTTGTGTTTGCACCTGGAGATCTTGTTTGGTTACATTTGCGTAAGGATAGATTTCCTGATTTGCGCAAATCAAAGCTAATGCCACGTGCTGATGGTCCTTTTAAGGTGTTAGAGAAAATAAATGATAATGCATATAAACTTGAGCTGCCTGCAGATTTTGGGGTTAGTCCCACTTTTAACATTGCAGATTTGAAGCCTTATTTGGGTGAGGAAGATGAGCTTCCGTCGAGGACGACTTCATTTCAAGAAGGGGAGGATGATGAGGACATCAATACCATTGTTACACCCACAGCCCCTTCTGTTACATATAATGGACCAATTACTAGAGCTCGCGCGCCAATTAAATTACCAGGTACTTTCGTTTCTTGGTAATGATTCTAATGTTCATGAGAATATGATGCTGCCTAAATTGGATACTTTTGTTTTGCTTACAAATGAAGGGCCTAGCTTTGAGAAGGATGAACATTGGAGCAAGAACAAGCATGGAGATGATGGCATGTGCAAGGGGAACAAGAACGGAGTTACAAGTGATGATTTCAGGACATTGAAGCCACCATAATGCGTGCATGAAGCCTTGGACGAAATATACAAGATGCTACTTCATAACTTTCGTCCAGAGGCTATTCTAGGTGCTGCGTCACCTTATTATTGGGCCAGGCCCATGTAATTTCGAAATACTTGAGTATAGGCTGTTTTTAGAGTCCGTATGTGTGGGGAAACAAGAGATAGGGTTGGTTTCGGACCCCTTCCCCAAGGGCCACGAAATTCCCCCCCTCTTCCTCCATATATACAGCCCTTAGGGCGTCGTTTAGACTTTGGGTTTTGTTTAGATTAAAAGTTCGCCATAGCTGCAACTTCGCGTACTTCGTTTGTGTTCAACGACCAGACAAAGGCGTCACAGAACCCCACCTTGATCAATAAAGCATTCATCTTATATTCGCAATATCCAGATTGCAATCTCAGTTTCTTGCTTGTTCTTCGTTTGCTCGCAGGAAACAGACCCTCGTGGTCAGGTTGATCATGCTCCGGCGTGGTCAATAACCTCTCGGAGTTGGTTTAACGATTGCTAAGGCGCGACGTCATCGCACGTTCGTAGTCGGATCGTCAAAGTCGACTTCCACCAAAGCGATATCCATCATCTCATCGAAAGACGGGACACCTTTGCCTCTATCAAGTGGTATCAGATTTCCAGGTTGCTCTGTGAGATTTTATAGTTTTTCGTAGTTTAGATCGAGTCTGTTCTTCATACCTACAGTCCACGAAAAAGCCACAAAAAAAATTAGGGTTAGTTCATCATATCCGAACCAATCTAAGCCTTTGCATAATCTTTTTAGGGTTTTTGCTTTGTTGAATTTGCGGTTGCATCGTCGTGTCAAGTTGCTGGTCTTAGCGTCTAGTCCTTTAGAGTTTCGAGTTCTGTTCACAGGTTGTAACGTCGCCGCTGCCATATATCACCACCGCATCATCATCATCGCTGCTGCCATATACCACCACCGCACCAACTTCATCGCCGCTGCCATATACCACCACCACATATTCACCGCCAATCCGAGTCCATATACGCCACCACATATCCGCCGCCATCACGCCAATCCGAGTACACCTGCAACATATATCCGCCACCAGTCCGAGTTCTGTTGGAATATTAGGCAAGTTCATGATTAATTCCAGTAAATAATTCATGGCTAGAAGAGATACTAGCATGCAATAATCTAGCAAACTAGAAGAACAGCAAGACATGCATAACAGCAGCAAACACGTAACAATAGCTGTAGAAACAGACATGAACAGAGGATGTTGGACGTACTGATCGTTAGCTATTATGGGTGCGACAGTGTTGATGGCGATGTTGGCGACGATCTGCTGCTGACGGCGATGAATACGACGATGAGTAGCACCGCCCGACTTGGACGGAAGACGACCCGTGATGATGAATTTGAGCAGTCGCGCACAGCGCTTCCCAAAAACCTAATTCGTCCTCTCCCGGTGCAGGATCACAAAGACGAACGGTTCCGGAGACCTGCTCTCCCACGCGCCGATGCACGCCGGCGTTTGGGATGGAGTAGACTATGATGGCGGCGCAAGTTGTGAGATGAGGCAAAACCCTAGGTGTTTTTTCGGTGTGTCTCTGGCCGCAGCCGGTAGCTGTATATATATTAGGACCAGAGGCGGTATTGTGTCGCGACCACAATCCCAAACCGACTCGGTTTCTAATTCGTATACTTACCGGACAATGATGAGGACATCACTACAATTATTACACCCACAGGCCCTGCTGCTATACATACTGGACCAATTACTAGAGCTCGCGCACGCCAATTAAATTACCAGGTACTTTCGTTTCTTGCTAATGATTCTAATGTTCATGAGAATATGATGCTGCCTAAATTGGATACATTTGTTTTGCTTACAAATGAAGGGCCTAGCTTTGAGAAGGATGAACATTGGAGCAAGAACAAGCATGGAGATGATGGCATGCGCATGGGGAACAAGAACGGAGTTACAAGTGATGATTTCAGGACGTTGAAGCCACCATAATGCGTGCATGAAGCCTTGGACGAAATATACAAGATGCTACTTCATAACTTTCGTCCAGAGGCTATTCTAGGTGCTGCGTCACCTTATTATTGGGCCAGGCCCATGTAATTTCGAAATACATAAGTATAGGCTGTTTTTAGAGTCCGTATGTGTGGGGAAACAAGAGATAGGGTTGGTTTCGAACCCCTTCCTCAAGGGCCACGAAATTCCCCCCCTCTTCCTCCATATATACAGCCCTTAGGGCATCGTTTAGACTTTGGGGATTTGTTTAGTTAAAAGTTAGCCATTGCAACTTCGTGTACTTCGTTTGTGTCCAACGACCAGACCAAGACCGCTTACGGATCCCCACCACTATCAATACTTCATATATATTCGCAATATTCAGATTGCATTATCATATTCTTGCTCGTTCTTCGATTGCTTGCAGGAATAGACCTTCGTGGTCAGGCTGATCGTGCTTCCGGCATCGTCAGTAACCTCAGGAGATTGGTTTAGCGATTGATAAGGCGCAACATCGTGCACGTTTGTAGTCGGATCGTCAAAGTCGTCTCCACCAAATCGATAGTTATCATCTCATCGAAAGATCGGGACACCCTCGCCTCTATCAAGTGGTATCAGATTTCCAGGTTGCTCGGTGAGATTTTACAGTTTTTCGTAGTTTAGATCGAGTCTGTTCTTCATACCTACAGTCCACGAAAAAGCCACAAAAAAAAATTAGGGTTAGTTCATCATATCCGAACCAATCTGAGCCTTTGCATAATCTTTTTAGGGTTTTTGCTTTGTTGAATTTGCGGTTGCATCGTCGTGTCAAGTTGCTGGTCTTAGAGTCTAGTCTTTTAGAGTTTCGAGTTCTGGTCATAAGTTGTCACGCCGCCGCCGCACCATCATCATCGCCTTGCCATCTACCACCATTGCTTATCCGCCACCGCTTTGAATCCGTATCCATATACCACCACCGCTGCCATATACTACCGCCATATATCCACCACCAATCCGAGTTCTTTTCATAGTCGGTTTGTTTTAGAGATCCATATATTTTCCGTTTCGTGTTTCCTTGCCTGAGTAGGTCTCGAAAAAATGTATAACAAATTCTTTGGGCCATAAATAATGTTGCCATGTTTCTAAAGTCCGAACAAGAGCATATAGTTCTTTATCATAAGTAGAATAATTCAGACTAGGCCCACTCAATTTTTCAGAAAAGTATGCAATAGGTTTGCCATCTTGTAATAACACACCTCCTAATCCAATTCCACTAGCATCACATTCAAGCTCAAAAGTCTTATTAAAATCAGGAAGTTGGAGTAAAGGAGCATGTGTCAACTTATCTTTCAATACCGTGAAGGCTTCTTCCTGTGCGGTACCCCAAACAAAAGGCACATCCTTCTTTGTAAGCTCGTTGAGAGGTGCAGCAATGGTGCTAAAATCTCTCACAAAACGCCTATAGAAACCAGCGAGTCCAAGAAAACTCCGCACTTGTGTGACTGTTTTGGGCTGCGGCCAACTCTCAATAGCTTCAATCTTGGCTTTATCAACTTCCATTCCCTGTGGAGTAACAACATAGCCAAGAAAAGATACTCGGTCAGTGCAAAAGGTGCACTTCCCAAGGTTACCAAACAAACGTGCATCACGTAGAGCAATAAAAACAGCACGTAAATGTTCCAAATGTTCTTCCAAAGATTTGCTATAAATCAGTATATCATCAAAATAGACTACCACAAATCGTCCAATGAAAGCACGTAAAACTTCGTTCATTAGTCTCATGAAAGTACTAGGTGCATTAGTTAACCCAAAAGGCATGACTAACCACTCATATAAACCAAACTTAGTTTTAAATGCAGTTTTCCATTCATCTCCCAATTTCATACGAATTTGGTGGTATCCACTACGCAAATCAACTTTGGAGAATATTGTAGAGCCACTCAATTCATCAAGCATATCATCTAGCCGAGGAATAGGATGACGATAACGAATAGTAATTGATGAGGACATCAATACAATTATTACACCCACAGTCCCTGCTGCTATACATACTGGACCAATTACTAGAGCTCGCGCACGCCAATTAAATTACCAGGTACTTTCGTTTCTTGCTAATGATTCTAATGTTCATGAGAATATGATGCTGCCTAAATTGGATACATTTGTTTTGCTTACAAATGAAGGGCCTAGCTTTGAGAAGGATGAACATTGGAGCAAGAACAAGCATGGAGATGATGGCATGCGCATGGGGAACAAGAACGGAGATACAAGTGATGATTTCAGGACGTTGAAGCCACCATAATGCGTGCATGAAGCCTTGGACGAAATATACAAGATGCTACTTCATAACTTTCGTCCAGAGGCTATTCTAGGTGCTGCGTCACCTTATTATTGGGCCAGGCCCATGTAATTTCGAAATACATAAGTATAGGCTGTTTTTAGAGTCCGTATGTGTGGGGAAACAAGAGATAGGGTTGGTTTCGGACCCCTTCCTCAAGGGCCACGAAATTCCCCCCCCTCTTCCTCCATATATACAGCCCTTAGGGCGTCGTTTAGACTTTGGGTTTTGTTTAGATTAAAAGTTCGCCATAGCTGCAACTTCGCGTACTTCGTTTGTGTTCAGCGACCAGACAAAGGCGTCACAGAACCCCACCTTGATCAATAAAGCTTTCATCTTATATTCGCAATATCCAGATTGCAATCTCAGTTTCTTGCCTGTTCTTCGTTTGCTCGCAGGAAACAGACCCTCGTGGTCAGGTTGATCGTGCCCCGGCGTGGTCGATAACCTCTCGGAGTTGGTTTAGCGATTGCTAAGGCGCGACGTCCTCGCACGTTCGTAGTCGGATGGTCAAAGTCGACTTCCATCAAAGCGATATTCATCATCTCATCGAAAGACGGGACACCTTTGCCTCTATCAAGTGGTATCAGATTTCCAGGTTGCTCGGTGAGATTTTACAGTTTTTCGTAGTTTAGATCGAGTCTGTTCTTCATACCTACAGTCCACGAAAAAGCCACAAAAAAAAATTAGGGTTAGTTCATCATATCCGAACCAATCTGAGCCTTTGCATAATCTTTTTAGGGTTTTTGCTTTGTTGAATTTGCGGTTGCATCGTCGTGTCAAGTTGCTGGTCTTAGAGTCTAGTCTTTTAGAGTTTCGAGTTCTGGTCATAAGTTGTCACGCCGCCGCCGCACCATCATCATCGCCTTGCCATCTACCACCATTGCTTATCCGCCACCGCTTTGAATCCGTATCCATATACCACCACCGCTGCCATATACTACCGCCATATATCCACCACCAATCCGAGTTCTTTTCATAGTCGGTTTGTTTTAGAGGTCCATATATTTTCCGTTTCGTGTTTCCTTGCCTGAGTAGGTCTCGGAAAAAGAAAAAAAAAAGAGTCTGGAGACCCCCGGGCAGTTTTTAGGCCAAAATTTCGGCAACCAAAAATATTTTTTCCCTATCCTATTTTTAGGCCCCGGGAAGTGTTTTGAGACACTCGCCATCATAGTGATTTTTTGTCGCACTTTTTCGTCGTCGCTGCCCTGATTTCCGAAAAAAAAAATAGTCAAAAAATTTTGTGCCCATCCTGTCAGTTTGACCTGGGAAGAGTTTTGAGACACTCGCCATTATAGTG